>NW_004567109.1:52832626-52838015 GCF_000260355.1 Condylura cristata
AGGCCAGAGATACGGAGGGTGAGAGAATTCACTAGGGACAGAGTTGGGAGCAGAACAGGCAGATCAACGAAGTACACTGCTGAGGGGAGCAGCGGATGGGTGAGGAGAGGTCTGCCACTTCATGTGGATCTCCTCCTGGGCAGGCGGGGATCGAACTCATGCATAAGTGGCTTAAGCTTCTTTTGCAGTGCATTAACCCGCTGCGCCACCAGGGAGGGCCCAACACTGTTAATTTTACTTTATTTTTTTTCCTGTTCTTCAGATAGAAAATGCATGGGTTTTTCTTCAAAGTCGCTGACTCCTTCTTCTGCCATCTATCATTTACTATTAAGTCTAATTGGTGAATTTTAATTTTACTTATAATTTTCTATTCTAGAATTTCCATATTTTAATGTTTTTAATTCCTGGTTGAGATATCCTATTACTCACTGATATATTCACTATATTCCTTTACTTATTTGACACATTTTTTCTGATTTCTTTAATGTGTTTATAAACTACTTTAAACTCTGTATCTGCTTGAACAAGTGAGCACTATCATTTAGTTCACATTTATTGCTTTTCTCTTGACTATGAGATTTCTTTGCATGACTATCAGTTTTGTTTACATACAAGCCTTTGTGATTATTCACTGCAGGCATACTTCTATTGAAGAAGATGGATTTTTGTTCTACAAATAGCTAATCAGTTTGAACTGGAGTAGCTTTGTCTTATACTTTCTTAGCATGGTCTTATGGAAAATTCAGAGTTTCCCAAATTCTTGCTAGTTAGCCATATTTATCTTTGCAGGGTAGAGAGATTTTGGAGGTTAAGTCTTTGTTACAAATGGGTCTCAAGTAGAGTAATTACCATCAAGCACAGTTTTCTGGATGTTTCAGCCTCCTGCCTGACATGTCTATGAGATATTAACTTAGTCACTCCATCACAATGGGGCTGGAACTCTGTTCTTCAATGCCTGGATCCAGTTCACTGTTTCAGAACAAGAGATTGCCCACAGAAAGAGGGCAAGAGTATGGCTCACCTATGCAATTTCCCTCCCTGAAAGATTAGTTTCGTGTTGTCTGTAGTCCACAGCCTAGAAACAGGTGCCTCATATAATGTTTAGTTTTATAATTTTTTACGTAGAGGGTTATTCCTGTGTCAGCTATTCAGTCATACCCAAAAGCAGAAGTCAGGAATTAAAGTTTTAAAAACTATCAGTGTATAACTCTGAGCCATCACTATCCCATTAGAAGCTTCAGTTTTTACCAATTGTAAAATGAAGGGCAATAGGGTATTAGTTTGTAAAATTCTTTTGATATAGTTCGGTCTAGCAATTACAGGATAAAAACTTTACCATGTCTATTTCTGCATCCAGGCCATGGCATTCCTTATCTATGATTGGAAGCTAACAGGGCTTCAAGCTTGAACAAAAGGTACACAGTGATTTGTATCCCTCTGAATATGTTAAATACTGGCACTCACCAGAAGGAACATTTTGATACTGCAATTGTTACCTACATGCTATGTCCAATGACCCAAATCTGTATATGAGAAAGGGGCGGGACATTTTGATGCACAGACCCAGATACACAGAGAAGTCCAGGCGAAGGTGGAGGCAGAGACTGGAGGCAGGCAGCTGCAAGTCAAGCAGCACCATAGAACATCGACACCACCAGAAACTGTGGAAGAAGAGAGCTCATGGCCCTTCCAACATAATGAACTTGAACTCTGAGGCTCCAGATCTCTATTAGGAGGAATTTCTGTTGTTTTAAGCCACAGCTTCTGTTTCTGCTCTGACAGTGCTAGGAGGCAAATATAATTTACAGCAAAAGGGGAAGGGATTTTTCTTCATTTTTAAAGTTCACTGTGTAGCAAAGCTTTAAAGAATATCTTCGGTTGGATTTTGTTTAAAATATATGATTTGTAGGCAGGAAATTCACACTTCATTTTCTTTTCTAAATTTTTTGGAGGGGAATGATATTTATAAACTATAGAAAGACAACTGCAGGAAGAGGTGTTTTAAACATGGGATATTTTTAAGTAATGTTACTGATCTTTAGGAGGTGTGAGTTACATTCTAATACTGTAGTAGTTCTTTTCATAATGTTTTCCAGGAGACAAGGCTTTTGAACTCTTATGTGCAGGAAACCATTACATGGGGGAAAATATTGTTTTATGGGTCACTGGCTGGGAATTTAAGTGCTGTGTATGAGAAAACATTGAAAATGGGGGAAGAAAAAGATGTTATAACAAAGTGATCTTATAATCTGTTCCAAAATCCCAAATCTTGAGAAGCACTAACAAGCATCCTGCGAATTAGTCCTGATTGAGCTGCTTTTGCGCACATATCTAGAGTTGATTTTACTTTCAGTAAACCCTCACAAACACAGACAGCTAATCTTTGGGGGAAAAGATAACCATAAAATGGAGAAAAGGAAGTGTCTTTAACAGCATTTAACTCCACACACAAAAAGTAGTTCACAATGGATTAAAGATCTGTATACAAGACTTGAGACCATAACATACTCAAAATAAAAATGGACATCAACCATAAAGATATATTTAGAGACACAACCCCTACAGTAGGAAAACAAGCAAAAATAAACAAGTGGGACTATATCAAACTAGGTACAAGTTTTTGTACCTCAAAAGAAACCATCACAAAAACAAAAGACAACCTACAGATTAGGGAAAGTTATTTGTACATCATTGCACATGTCTGAAAGAGGATTAGTATCCAAAACATATAAAATCTTCATACAACTTACCAATAAAAAACAAACAACCCAATCAAAAAAACTGGCCACAGACCTAATTGGACACTTCTCTAAAGAATACATTAAGATTGTCTACAAGCACATAAAAAAATGTTCAACATCACTTATAAATCTACAATGTGGTATTACCTAACCTCTGTGAGAATGGACTATATCAAAAAGAATACTGGAAACAATTGTTGGCAAAATTGTGAAGAAAAAGGAACATTTATCCACCATTGGTGGGAACATTTATCCACTATTGGTGGGAATTCAATTCAGTATAGCCTCTATGGCAAATGATACAGAATGCCTTTTAAAAAATGGAAATACCATATAATCAAGCAATACCTCTGCCAAATACTTATGCCCAAAACATGAAAACACTAATACAAAAGAGATTTATTCACTTCTGTTCACAGCAGCACTATTTACAATAGCCAAGTCATGGAATCAACCTATATGCTTAACAGGTGACTGGGTAAAGAAATAATGGACTATATACTGAATGTAATACTACACAAATGTTACAAAGATGAAATAGTGCCTTTTGACACAAATTAGATGGGATCAGAAGTGATGATGTTAGCTAAATTAAGGCAGAAAGTTAAAGACAGTGGATAGTTAACATTTATTTGTGGAATCACCAAAGAACACAAAGTAGCAAAATAACAATAAAATTATTAGACTTTTCAAAAAATGCCCCAGTTACCAGAGAGAAAAGGGTAAGGAAGAGCATATAACATTGGCATAGGATGTAGAGTGGGTATGTATGTGAAGAATGTGCACATACAGAAGAGTAAAAATGTAACCCATAAGTCATATAGATATGTAAGTGACTTACAATTTAGTTTTCTAAAATGTCCCCTTTGGAGGTAAAATAAAAATTTAAGCACAAGGTCTTTCAACCAAAATCACAGTGATTTCCGAGATAATCACAGTACTAGTTAGGACAGGGGACACATAAATAGCTTCCTAAATTATAAATACAAAATTGAGGTCATTAAGTGATAGAGAGCATCAAGGCTTGGGCAGCTCATAGCATGTGGGAGAAAACAGAGCACTGAACATATAAAGAGTTTATACAATCATAGGACACTGGTCAATTCATTTATTTTAAAACCTTTGGGTTTTGGCACAGATATAATGGAATATTTCTTATTTCATTGGTTCTTAAAAGTAATTGAGTTAATAAAGACAAAATGGTAGAATAATTTCTAGCACTCACCCTAGCAGAATAAATATCTTTCCTCCTTCTTCCCCATTAAATTGTCGACACAAATTTGAAATACCCACTCTACCTTTACATCCAGAAACTGGGGACAGAATGGGTGAAATTCCAGCACTATGTTCACAGACCCAAGTTATGGTGCAATTACTAGGGAATTACCGCATCTGTCTTAGAAGCATGGAACTTTGGAAGAAATCGAGGCTCTCCATCATTCCAGGTCATGCCTGGGATTGCCAACTCACATTTTGTACCACAACTTGAAAGAGATTTCTGCTAACTTTGCAATTCAAATGTGGTGTGAAGGAAGGAATAAAAAATTGAGAGCAATAAGAAATAGGTTAGGATAAATCTCTCTGATGTAATTTGTCCCTCATATTTTCAATTATAAATTCAGTAGGCAGAAACAGACAGAACTTCAAGATTACTTTTGGAAAGATGTTCACTAAGGAGTATTTTGAGGTAGAGCAGTTTGTGATTCAGCTGTACTACTTAGTTCAGTCTTTGGCAAGTCATTTAACCTCTGTGAGCTTTAGCTACACCAATTATAATATAGAAACTAATTTCTGGTTGTAAGGATTCTTGTAAGATACACTAAGGAAAGATGTTGAGAGCACCTGACACAAAACAGACAACAATAATGCCCTTTATTAGATATGTCAAACTATAACATAAATCAAAATTATTTGTTTAGACTTAGAGATCCCACCAACCCCAGAGTTTGACTTAGTAGGTCTGGGTTGGGGGATCCCAAATTTGCATTTCTAACAAGTGCCCAGATGATGTTCCTGTTCACAGATTAAAAGCCAATGTGCATTTGGGCCCAATTTAGCTTACTGTTTGCTTTTCTAAATAAAGTTTTATTGGAATACATGCATGCCCATAGCTTACATATTTTCTATAGCTGCTTCTGCACTACAGTGACAGAGTTCAATGGCTGTTAAAGAGACTCAGATATTGCAAACAGAGCTGCAATGAATGTGGGAGTGCATTTCAATTAACTGAACCTAGAGAGCTGCCATGGTGCTCTTGCACAGCACAGTTAAGTATACTCTTGGGTTGGAAACCCAGCTCTACCACTTCCTGCTGTGTGGCTTTGCCTAAGTTACTTCTTACTTGGCAAATGGGAATTATACTATTACTTATCACACAGGGCTACTAAAAGGAGTTGTATATTAAAGGGAGTAACGCATTTGGAACACATAGAAAAGTCCTTGGCATATAGGAAAGCACTAAGTGTTAGCTACTGCTGCCTCTGCTATGGATACTACTACTGCTGTTGCTGCTGCTGCTACTACTACCGCTACTACTACTACTGAAAAAAGGAGCTTCAGGCCCTCCCTGGTGGCGCAGCGGGTTAAAGCACTGCACTGAGAAGCTAAAGCCACTTCTGCATGAGTTCAATTCCCGCCTACCCCGGAGG
>NW_004567109.1:52838235-52843040 GCF_000260355.1 Condylura cristata
AGAGTGTTGTTCTCCACCAATGTTTTCTTTTCCAGGTTCTCCAAGTTTTCTGCTTAGTACATGAGATCCTTATATATATTCACTGTGTATTTATGATTGTACTGCAGTCACTTTAGTTTAAAATATTGATCAGAAATCTTGCTATTTCTAATAATGAAAAAGCAAAGAGAATTACAGTTTTGGGGAGTGATGCATTAGAATGAATACCAATATAAATAGAACATACTTTGCCTAAATTCTTTCTTTCCAGCAGTCCTTTATGGAGCTGTACAGACTTTCTATAATGGAAAGAAAATCAAAGGCTTGGTGAATTGAAAAATGTGGCATGTCATACCAAAAAAATCTTTGTGATGAAGGCTAACTTTCTATTCTGAGTTGTTTGTTCTGAGCTTAAGGGCCCCCGGAAAGTCTTGGGGAATGATAAGCTCTGTTTGGGCTTCTGTGATAGGACAATTTTTCTTTAGGAATTTTGATTTTATTTGAACTTGAAGCACAAAGCACACAACTGAATAATGTAGGTACTGTCAATATTAATTATAAGAGCATATGACAAGTGTTTGGCTGTGTGCAAGGGTTCTGCAAACATTACAACTTTGTCTTTCATCCCTACTATCCCTGCCATGTTTGGAACAAAAATTTGTAATCTGTGTTAATTTAGTCCTTTAAAACTGGTTGTCTAAATAATGGCAATCTGGGTCCTTTAAGCTGAGTTGTTCCTCTAATTCAGTGGGGACAACTATTAGTGGAGAGATGAAAAAGTTAACTCGGGGAAAGCCGGAGAGTGCCAGAAGGCAAGAAGAATCACTTAGGTCAAGACAAATTAATTGCTGCTTGGAATAATTAATTGCTGTGGGAGAAGTCAAAGGCAATTAGCATGTGGGTTAAACATAGTTGCTAAATTCATGCTGAAACAGATGGGGCTGAAAGCAATGAAAATAGTGTAGGGAGGTTATAGGTGTAAATATGATGAATACACACATTTTAGGAAAATGAAACGCTAAATTAGTAGTATTACAAAATTAAAAAGAAAGAAATGTTTTCTAACCATGGAGTACATAGGCAAGAAAATAGAAGGTCTAAAAAAAAATTTATTTAAAAAATAAGTATGGTACAGTGGTGTGCCAAAGGGTGGGTGTGGAGTGCACAGTGCTGAACTATGGGTACTCGGTGGTAGGATAACTACAGTGACCACATCTGAGGGAGAACTCATTTATTGTCCAAAAGTTAAACAAAAATAAATAACAAACAAGAAACATGAATGGGTAGACAATGATTCCTATTATTTGTACAGCAGTGCTGTACTCTAGAAGTAAGTCAAAGTAACCTTGCCAATATTTTCTCAAATCTGTATTTAATGGTGATAGGCTTGGAACTGTTGGTAAAATTCCCATAAGCTGGTCCTCCCTGGTGGCGCAGCAGGTTAAAGCGCTGCACTAAGAAGCTAAAAAGCCACTTCCGCATGAGTTCAATTCCCACCTGCCCTGGAGGTGACCACATGGCGTGGCAAGACCTCTCCTGGCCTCCCCGCTGCTCCCCTCAGCAGTGTACTTCGTTGATCTACCTGTTCTGCTCCCCACTCTGTCTCTGGTGAAGCTTCTCACCACCCCTGAGCCTCTGGCCTGTACCCCAGTTCTGTATGTACAAATAAATAAATCTTTAAAAAAAAAAAATTCCCATAAGCTTGCCCATTTCTGCAGTGGACACAAAGTTGTAAAGCGAACCACTGAACTGCACCTTTCTCTTGGGCCAAAACCAAACTCCAAATCTCAAACTTTGACGATAAAGCTCCTCCCTTCCTGTCCATTCTCAACCAGATCAAACTTTTTCCCATTTCTCAAGCAGTGATCCTCTTATTTCTTGGTTCCTAGTCATAAAAACTGACTTCACCTGTCCATCTCAAAGACTGCAAGAGAGCAGCAGATATCACCTTGAGTTTACTAATCCTATATCCTGCAATGTTTTAGTAGGTTCAGAGTGCATTGAACTGTTTCAGTAAATACATCTGCAGTTGTTTCAGAGTTGCCTGCAGCAACTTAAAGTACAAAGGTTAAAAGAGGCTGTGGCATGACTGCCATGCTTCAGCCCAGCAGTGACTGATGGTCCAGATTCTAACCCTATCTCTATCCCTGTAACAGCTCAGATGCTTATCATTAGAAGCCCCAGCATGCTGTGAGCCTGACTTCTTGAATGCAGGGACTGCTGTGAACCAGGAGTGGCACCAGCAGCCATATCAGACTTAAAACACTGAACATGTAAGGGCCTGCATACTCTTTTTACAGCTTTGGCACTCTGACAGGGAGCACGATGCCATTTTCTTGAGAGACTATGGCAGCCAACCACCTGCTTCATGTTGGATTCAGCGTGGGTAGTAAATTTCTAACTGTTTTTCTCTCTTTTCCAAACCCTTTGGGCCTGTGCAACCTCTTGCTTGTGTTTCCTGCTGGGAGATGCCCTGGATTTATTTGCATGGTGGCTCTGCTCTTAGGCCTATGCTGCCCCACGCTAGGTCCTGCCTTTGAACATTTGCTCATAAGAGTATGACTGATTTCAGAGTTTGATTAGGAGTTTGTATTTCTCTCCCTTATTCCTTCCACCCTCTATTCCCTTTGAACTGCTCACTGATTAAAAATGGAAACACTAGAGCTTGATTACTTTGTTTAGTGGGCAATAAAATCTAGAAAGAGCAATATGGGTTTTTCCTCTTAACAGTTTGGGGTCTTTGGACACCTCTTTATTTTTTCCAGTAGCACAAAGACTTGTAATTTATCACACAGTAATTTGGTCTTACTAGAACCTGCTGGAAACTTCATAAACACTTACTGATTAAAAAATAAATGATGATTAAATGATAAATAACGCACTTTTTTCCTAAACTAAAAAGATGCAATATCTGAGGACAGAAATACTTTGAATTAAATATCAAATTTATAACAAATTGTGTGTGGTTTCATAGATGATATATTTGAAAGCTCAGATAACTTTCACGTAAGTAACCAGAACCTCTTAAAGGACCTGGAGAACTGAATTAAGAGCAAAATGTTCAAATATGCTTTCTCTGCTAGAGTATGTGGTACTTCTAGGAGTTTGTCTGTTATAGTTTAAATTTCTACCCTAACTCTAATTATTATTTCTATTAAGTTATTGTTATTGAGGTAATGGTTTACAAAACTATATGACACAGGTGTATAGGTTCACACCTCTACAAATGTATGTTCCCACATCACGCACACCATAAAAGTAAAAGCACTACCGTGGTCCACTACGCCCCTCTATAGACCCTTTGTTCATACTTACTTACCCCTCTTCACTTCTGGTAGCTTCAATTATGCAGTCATATTTCTAGGGTTTGTTTTGGTTTTGTATTGTCTGTCCTTTGCTTTATTTATATTCCACATGAGTGAAATCATTCAATATTTTCTTTCATCTTCTGACTTATTTCAGTTATCACAGTCCCTTCCAGTTCCATCCATGTCACTGTAAATGGAAAAAGTTTATCACTTTTATAGCTGAGTTGTATTCCACATGTATATTTACTACATCTTCTTAACCCACCCATTTGTCGTTGAACATTTAGGTTGTTTCTATTATTTGTCCATTGTAACTCATTGGACATTGTGATGAATGTCCCAAATCTAATTAATCATAAATTAAAACTTCAGAAGGCAAGGGAAATTTGATTAAGATTTTTTTTAATACAATTACTCCTAATTTATTCCAGAATGTTTCTTTCTGCAAAGGGTTTGTGTTGAGTTTGCTGTGTACAATTATAAGTGAGGCAGACTATAAATAACTTATCTGATTTACTATTTAGATGCTATAAAAAATGTCTTAAAGGCATTTATGTGACAGGAACAATGATGATGGCAACACAGTTCAGAATTTATCTGACATTCTCAGAAATTAAACTTTAGTGTCAAGAACAGTTGGTGTGAATGTTTGGGGACCACTGGATGAAGAAGAAGGCATCAAGAAGCTGCTGAACAAGACTGAACAGGATTTCTTCCACCACTGTTGCCTGCCCAGTATGGTTATGAACTTGTAAAAGTCCTTTAGTTTGTCAAGATTAAATCATGGCTTTTTAATTTCTCAATAGAACTGGCTTAATGGCAGAGAATTTATCAAGAGGGTCAGGCAATTACACAATTATCTGAGGACAATTTGTAAAAAGCATTCCGATGATTACAATGCTGTCATTGTTTTATGCCAGGGCATCTTAATTTTATTTGGACTCCACGATACTGGCATTGGAAGACACAAACAGCTGTTTTACATCAGTGCCCGTGATCAGTTGTACAATGCAATCGATCAACTCCCCAATTTTTCAACAACCACAGGATTAGATAAGACAGATTTTTTTTTTAAAGACAAAATTGTTTCAACTCTGTAGCCAGAGGTATTTTAGATTAGCCATGTACTAGCTTTTTCCCCACTAATATATTTATCCTGTTGCTTTACCACACATGACTAATAATACCCTGTGCCTAATTTCAGGCTGTGCACTGTCCTCATCTCAACTTTATTTGTTCACCCGAATCCTGTCTCCTTGAGTGAACATCCCAGATGGCATCTTTTATAATTAGCAGGTTGGTCATACAGACTTAGTACTATTTAATGGATTGTGAGACAGAATGTGTATCTAGTTGCTCAACTACACTCCTTTTTCTCCCTCATTAATCAAAATGTTATGTTCCTATTGTTGAACAAGCTGGAAAAAAATATGCTATGTATATATGTAAATATCCGATGAGGAAAAGATGGCTATATAAATCTACATCAGTATGTTCCTGATGGATTTTATATATCAG
>NW_004567109.1:52843570-52870786 GCF_000260355.1 Condylura cristata
TAAGGGTGCCTCCTTGTATAGAACTTGTGTGGGGTGAGGAGGGGGGCAGAATTCTGACATCTGTACTAGAGAACTTAGAATGACAAAAGTATGGCTAATCATTGTTGTTTCATGAGAATGATCGTCATTAGCTATTAGCAGTGATCTTGTGGAAATGACATCTTTCTTCCATTACTTGATTACTAGAAAATAAGACACTTCTAAGCCAATTCTTCTGTAATAATATAGAATAAGTAATACAAAATAACACAGAACATGTAATAGCATAGAACATAGAATATAGAACATTATATAATAGAGAATGTATCACACATTCTAGATCCACACCATCAAAGCTTCACTCTCACCGTCTGTTCTTGGAGCACAGCGGCCTCTGATTAGGGTGACCTGAGCATCTTTTGGATTAAAAACTCCAGTTGTTATGAATTGTGTTATAATTGGCCACTAAATAGCTGTATTTTCTGATCAAGTCCATGTCTCTATCACTACCCATTCCTCAGAGACCTGTTTCTGTGAGACCTGACACCCTCATCTGAGCATGGTGCCTGAAAGAATTCTATGTTCTCACCTGATACTTGTACGTAAAAGGGAGTATTAACTGTTTGATCCAATCATAATTTAGTTGTTTATGAATTTCTGAAGTTAAAGCCAACTGCAACATTGAATGGCAGAAAGAAAAGTATGGACATAGAGTTGGCAAATCATAGAAAGAAAAGAAAGAAAAATCTAGGGGCAAAAGTAAATCTTCCCATTTTCCCCCTAAGATAATGTTCAAGGATTTTTTCTGACTAGGAATCAAGGTTATTTCCCTGATTATGAAGGATTATATTATTAAGGTAAAAAGCATAGTGAACTTTACATTCTAGAATATTACACTGGATAATGCCAAGCTTTACTGTTATGTATATGAGCAATTTGTATGTGTTAGGCATTTTGAATAGCCCTGGGGTCACACATATTATCAGTAATTAGATTTTTCTGAAATTAGGTTTTACTTTGAAAACTGGTTTTTTTATATCTAATGTCCTACTGAACTGTGACTGGTGCTATAGCCTCTCAAACAGGACACTTAGTGGAGGACAGGTTACTGTGGGTTCTTTACCCACAGGTACAATGACAAGAACACCCAGGGAACAAGAAGGTGATTTATTTAACGAATGGGGGAAGCAAAGAGTCTCAATAATTATAGGTGACCAGCTATCTCATCCCAGTTAATGTCCACAGTGTCCAAAAATCCCAATTAAAAGCCTCTCATCCAAGATGGTGCCATCCTGCCAAACAAGAGCCTAGAGCTCTTGGCATGTGTGCAAGCAGCAGCCAGAACACAACTCATACAGCAGAGGACAGGTGGGGCTCTGGAGATGAAGCCACAGCAGCCCAAAGCAACAGACTGAAGGTTTGGTACTAGACACTGAACAGAGACAGCAGCATCAGGAAGTAATGCCACTGGATGATGAAAAGCTCTCAAAAAGTGACCCAGACACAGAGTGCTGGAGATGTCAGAGATAGGCCAGACACAGGTGCAGCCAGCCCAGCCTCTGCAGAGCTCGTTGCTCCTTTCTTCAGTGGTTGGCTGCTGGATGCATCTGAAAATAACCAGTCTAAGTGAACATCTGTCGAGTCAAAACAAGTGAGTCCAGTGAGACAGAGCAAGTCCACAGCGTCTCATGAATGCCCCAACTGAGCAAGTCTCAGGGCAGGTGTCCAGGAGTGCAGAAACAGTTGTGTGCCTCAGAGTGCGAGAGTCCAAGCAAGTCTCAGAGTCCAGTGAGCCAGTGAACACCTATCCAACCTGGCTTCTGCTCTGCCTTATATCTCCTCTTCCCAGGATTCCCCACCTACTAGTCTGACTGGACCATTTACCAATCAGCTCATAGCCTGCACCTGTTTCATCCATTCTAAGATCCAGGCACAAAATCCATGAGCCTCTCTGCTGCCTGCAGCTGAAGGGAGCCATAGAGTTGGAGCCCGTGGGTCTCAGGGCTGCATGCCTGGGGTGGTGCAGGAGGAAGACTATTCCTGCCCTCCATCACTGCTGGCCACTTCATGCACCCTGAGCACCAGTGGGGTCACCCAATGGGGGTCACTCAGTGGGCAGGCGGTACAATGCCCATCACCTGCTGCCCATGCACTGCCTGCAAGCAGAGCTTCCTGGAAGGACTGATTAACCCCCTCTCATAACGTTGGCCTACCTGGGCTCCCATCCAGGTTTCTGCAGCAAGGATTCTTTATTACTGCCAGGCCATCACCCTGAGTTTGAAAATGTGCCAAACTGTCCAACATCTCAGATTTCCACTGCCCAGAATCCTGCTTCAGATTGGTCATGCTCAGGCTGCTACGTAGTGATAAGGTGGCGGCATGAATCTACCTCTCAGGAAAACACATACCACCCTCTAGTCAGAGGGAGAGCTGATAGCATCAGGGAAATAAAAAGGGTGGACTAGATAATTTCTAACATCTTGCTCAGATCCAAATTCTGATTAGAAATGATGGGAAAACTCAAGCTCTGAGAAGTTGGCAACCAAAAGAAAAATGAAGCTGCCTATTGGTGATGGAGGTGCCGCCAGAGTCATGCTGGTAAATGCCTCATGATCACATGTTGGGGTGGGGGCACTGTGGGAAGTCCTGCTTGTAACATTTCTGTGGTGTCCTCCTGCGGTGCTGCTTTTTTTGTGGTGTAAATATTCCCATGATGGCTGATTTCAAACTACCAACATGAGTCAACCAGCTGCAAAATTCCTTAAAATTTAACAATTAGCTATCGGAATCTGGTGCCATTCAGCTCCAGCAACAAAGTTCTGGTTTTGTCGTGATAATAAAAGATACACTTGGTTTTCATGTCCTGTACTTCTCTAAACTTAATCCTAGTGTGTGGACATGGCACCAATTCCAGATTCTGAGACCAAGACCTTGGATTGTGTCCCCAGACCTTGGATCTAAGGCCTCGAGGGACTGCCCACTGACTCAGCACTTACCTGTGCACTCAGCCCTATTCTCTGCCTTGTTCTTTAATTCTACTGTGACAGTATCTTGCTGCCAAAGAACCAACTCGCCTTAAAACCTGGGTCTCTAAAAATGGTAATAAAGCCATCCCAAGATACACACAGGACTTTATTTTACTCTAATGTTTAACCCAGTCGTGCTAGCGAGAAGTAGAGAGAGGGGCCTGCAGTTGAATTCAGGAGAGCAGGTGTGGGGGTGGTGTGAGAAATGCTCAGAATGACTAAGCTTCCAGAGTCTCAGGCACTATAGAAATGTGTTATTTCTAAGACATTGAGCTCCTTTATCTTGTTCAGTTCTGATTTATAAAAGACCAAAAATGCAGAAAAGCCTTTGATGCGGAGTCAACGAAACATCAGTTAGAGTTAGGCACCTCCCTCCTGAACAAAAGACATTCCACACTGATGTCATCAAGGATCTACTGAACTCAACATGTAGCCTAGGAAACTTCATGAGCAGCTAAGGCCTTTGCAGCCAGTATCTTAAAAATACTGATTCTGACACCAAAAAATTAATGGTCAGGGACGTCACGATCACAAGTCATAGTTTACAGAGCAATTCTGGGAAAATGAGTCCAATAACAGAGAAATAAATAAATGAGAATGTCTTCTACAAATGACATATTAAGCATATGGTGAGGATTATACTTTATGTATTATAGCTGTGGAATATTATAGTTTATAGTATTACAATAATAAAGACCAAACAGCCACAGGTACACTATTTATGGTTTGTTAGGTAAAAAAGATATAAAATGGTATACCACTAACACTCTTACAGTATTTTGGATAAAAAGGCCCAGACAGAGAATCTCCTAAATTGTTGGTAGGGTAGGAATTAGTATTTTCCCCCTGTTTCTCACTTCCTGTTTTCTACAGTGCAGTACTTCATTATTCTTACACTGAAAAGTGATGTAAATTAAAAGCAATTAAATAAAAACATTCACAAGCATCCTGTATTCCTAAGAGGAGAAGCCCTGATTTGCATGGGACCCTCCCTGTGCTCACAGTTCTCATCCCACCCGACACCAGAATACCACTTTAAACAGCCAAATGTTTGTGGCAAAGTGAAGACATTTGAGAAGAGAGGTTGGCTTTCCTAACTTTTTTCCCAACCCTGAAGGGGATGCCAGGCTCCCTTCCCTGTCATGCTCACTACTAAGGAGTTCCTCACCCCAGGGCCATGTGCTACTGACCAGCTCTTCCCCTAACTATAGCCTCTGGATCCCTCATACTGTTGCCACCCAACCTCCTTACATCTTCAGTCTCTTCAAAGCCTTGAGCCTAGAAAAGGACAATGTTCTCCCAGCTTCCCTTGGTTCCCCCAAACCACAGCAGTAAAAGATCAGCCTTCTTGGTGGTGGTTCTGTAACCATGCCAGGCCAGGTCGGTTCATCATCGGTTCAGGCAGCTTGAAAGATAATCTTGGCGGCCTCACAATCATTCCCCACAGGTTTTCTAATAGTAGCAGGGGGAACCCCCCATCAGGGAGACAGCAATTTGCTCGCCAAGAATCTCTATTGCTCTTTCCTCTCTTAGAGGTTCTCTGACACTCTCCCCTGCATTCTGCAGCAAGGGTCTCTGCCACCATGTCCTTGTACGCTCAGGTGCGCCCACTCACACACGTCCACACCGCACTCCAGGTGCCACCGTCAGGCGCATATGTAAGACCACAGGTGTGGGTCACTGATGCTAATGGGGTGCCGGCAGAATAAACCTGATCACTTCCCACTTATCCTATATGATGTAATTATGGTAATTCCTGTGTCCCACTTTTATTCCTCCTTGGTGATGTCATTTTGTTTCCTGGTAACTTACGTTCTCCCAATGAAGATTTTTAGCATATGGTTCACTACCTCCTTTATCTCCACCAGTAAATTTGGCAGCATCTATCTGGATCCAAATCTGGATCCATACCATACATGCATTCTCTATGCAGATATGGTTTAAACTGGCCCCAAAGCCAAAAACCTTGCAAAGCAGAGCTGCTACGAATGTGTGTTCTTCCAGCTTGGTGTCTGCTCACTCTGTCTCGTTCATCTTTTACACAGATGGGGTGGAGGGTAAGGCCTTTGGTAAACAAAGTGGTGAGCTGTGTGGGTTCGGTGCCATATCAACTGATTGTCATTGACTAACCTTTCAAAATATGCTTAGGATAATGGATGGGGTTGCTTTAAGCATTCCTCTGTTAAAGTAAGCATGTGTTACACTTTCTCAGTACAGAGAGCTGGAGGGACATCTCAAGGAGGAGCTCTCCTGAAGTTTCTGGTTGAAGGGTCCCTGAGCAGTGTGGATGTGGGGACATCTGGGAGTAATTGGCCCCCACCACTCACCCCCAGAAGGCACTGTCCCTCAGAGATACTGCAGACCTCGGGTAGCCTGGAAATCATCTTTCTGCAGCCCTCTCCATAAGGACATCCTGTGTTCCGTGCCTCCTGTCAGCACTGGGCTCCCAACTATTTGCACTCATCCTATCCCCAGGTGTGTGTCCCACAGTCCTCTTAGTGCTGTGCCCCTCTCACCTTCTTTCCCATAGGCCACCAGGCCTCGACCTGGGCCACAGAGGCCTAGGTATCCCCCTCCAATTCCACCACATGCACTGTCCCCCAGCTGTGGCTCATTGGCCTTGCATGTACACCAAAGGATTCATTTCTGCTAGTCTGTGCCTGGAGACCAGCTTTGGCCAGCAAACCAGAATATTTCTTTGCCATCCAGTAGATTCATAGATGCATTTTCCAGTGAGATCTGAACTGCAGCCTAGGAAAGAGGATCCCCTTCCAAGTTTGTCCACCCATAAGTAATAATTCTATATCTTAGTTATTCCAGTACCACAGTTTATTATTTCTGTATATTAAACCCTTCTTACTTGAATTACAGTGTGGTTTCAATCTCCTGATTGGATCCAGACTGCCACTGCCAGAATCCAAGAAACAATCTATAAGACAGAGAGAATGTTAGCCCATAAAGATCTGGCTACATTTGCTGCTTCCATTTCTCATCTTATCAAGTCTAATGCACTCAAACTTCTACCCACACCATTTCATTGAAGGTATTTTCTGCAAGGTGATCATAACCTTGGTGTTCATTCTACTGGACAAAACAGCATTTGGAAGCTCCTTTTATTTGACGTATCTGTTCCATCTGACACTGACGCTTTTATTTTGTGACACAATATTTTTCTGATGTTCCTTCTACTTTTTCGACAATTTCTTCTCAGTCTCCTTTAGCAGCATTCTCTCTGCCTGTTTTTTCCAATGTTGACATTTTTCAGTATTCTGCTCTTGGTCTTCTCATCCTTGTGATTCCCTGTATAGCCTTTTTTCATTTCCAAAGGTTTCAGGTCCCATTTACATAAGACACATCTCAGATTTGGAAGCTTAGATTCCTTCTTTCATGAGCGTTATGTTCCTATACACATTTCCGTGACTCATACGTCACTCAGACTATGAATTTTTACCCAACCTTAAATAACCACCTTTTCTGGCAAAACGATTTTTTCCCCTCCATTTTCTCCAGCAATGACTAATACCAAGATCCATCAGTAAAGGACCTCAAGGGTCATCCATATAGTTAAAATAACATAACAGTCACCTTACCCGAGGCAAACACCTAGGAATCACTTTATATTTTCTTTCCCCCCTCTCGAAATCCATCTGTTACAAGGTCCTATTGATTCTCCTTCTTGAACACTTCTTAAATCTTCCAACTTATTTCCATTTTGCCTCTACATTAGTAAGGGGGTGCTATCTGAATAAATGAGTAAGAAACTTATACAAGGAATAAGTGAATCACATGAGCGAATGCCTTCCAGGTGGTGATTATAGTTTGTACAAGAGCACAGAGGCATGAAGCAGTATTAGTTGTGTCCTGCTTCTACCATAACTGCCATATGTATCAGCCTGGCTAGGCTACAGTCCACTTATTTGATCAAGTTAATCTAGGTGTTGCTGTGAAGAGCTGCATTAGTTGACTTCAAGTAACAAATATTACCTTTGATAATTTAAGTGCCAAGCTGGTTTCCTTGGAGGAAAAGAAATTCTGCTTCAAGACTACAACATTAGCTCATACCTGAGTTTCCAGCTTGATGATTTACCCTAAAAATGTTAGGTTTTCCTGCCCAACATTTGCATAACTTAACTCCTGAAAAATATTTGTAGGGCCTTCCCTGGTGGCGCAATGGATTAAAGTGCAGCATTGCAAAGCTGGCAATGGCTGCATCAGAGCAAATTCAATTTCCGCCCTGGAAGTGACCCACATGGTGCAGCAGACCTCTCCTGTCTTGCCTGCCACTCCCCTCAGTAGTGTACCTCATCGATCTGCCTGTTCTGTTCCCCCCTCTGATTCTTGTGAATCTTCTCACTGTCACTACACCTCTGGCCTATTCCCAGTTCTATACACATAAATAAATATAACTTTAAAAATATTTATAAAAAATATATGTATATTAAAACTATGTATTTCTCCTATTTGTTCTGTTTCTCTGGAGAGCTCTGACTGATACATCTGCAAAATTCCCTCACTTGGCCAATGTGTATACTTGACAGCCACATATTGAGACAGATGAGTCTATCTCAAGTTCCAGACTCTGCCATTTCAATCACAAGATATGAAAACCAAAGATCATGTTTTTCATATTCCATGTATGAAGTAATGTGGTATTCGTGATAAGAACTGTAATTTTTAACAGTTGGAAACATACTTTGTTGAAATGTTTCTTTATGAGAGCAGAGAAAATATGTCAGGTGATTGGTCAACTGGCACAAAACCTTCAGGGAAGACGGGTAATCAATTTCCACTTTGGGTAGAAAAAGAAAAAAGTTCAACACATGGATGGGAAGAAGTCATGAACTAAATTTGATTTTTGGTAACTGATTTTTGGTTACTGACTTAACAACTTTGTTTTCAACAAAGAAAAGCTGTGGGAGCAAGAAAGCAGTGAGAAGCATTCAATATCTTCTTGCTGACACATTTCACTCAATTTCTGGTATTGAGACCTAGCAGGAGAAAAGGTCTTATCACCGTAGCATCTATAGCAGGTAGAATAACACATTTATATTATCTGAGTACAGTGGTTTAAAGGGGACGTTTTTTGTTGAAATAAAACTGACCCACATTAGTTTCAAATGTGGGTTTTCAAATGTTTGACATGAAGGGGACATTTTTTTTTAAAGATTTATTTATTTTATGTGTACAAAACTGGGTTACAGATCAGGGGTGCAGAGCAGGGGCAGTGAGAGGATTCACCAGAGACAGAGTGGGGAGCAGAACAGGTAGACTGACAAAATACACTGCTGAGGGGAGAAGCAGGTAGTCAGGAGAGGTCTGCTGTGCCATGTGGGTCAGCTCCCTAGCTGAGTGTCAATCTTGTGCTGCAATGACTGAAGATAGCTTCATAGTGCTGTGCTTTAACCCTCTGTGCCACCCATGAAGGGGACATTCTTAACTCATATTTCCCTCCACAGATGATCTGGATTAGTGCAGTGATTGCCAACATTTCTGCAAACACAAAGAAGCCCCTTGTATAATTCTCCATCCTAAAATGTTATACTAAACAAACATTCCCAAAGATGTGTTTATTTTAAATATACTTTATTGAGGCAACAATGGTTTCCAACATTGTGTAAGTTTCAGTTGTACAACCTATATACAACATCTGCCTCACCATCACTATCATGATCACCACCAAAGGCATAGCTTTCACTCCCCCAACCCCTATAGGCATATCATCCATTTCCAACTACTTTAGCCTTCTGATATCTGCCAATCTGTTCTCTGTATTTATGAATTTTCTTTAGGTTTGTTTTGCTTATTCACTTGCTTTGTGTAAGGTAAATTAAGTTATCCATGCCCCTGGTGTATGTGGGTGCCCGGGGCCAAGGGGCATAGGTGTGGGGCTTGCACCTGTGGTTGTGGGCCCAGAGAACACAGGTGTATGCATGTGTAAATGCTCACAGCTATGTTCACAAGGGTGGATCAACATGGATATGAGAGGTCCACTCTGAGGTGAAACCACAGACAATGCCAGAGAGAGAGAGAGTGTCAGAGATAGATCAGAGAAAGAACACAGATTCACCTGCCTGGCCCATGCTTCTCCTTGCATGCCAGCCACCCTGCCCGGTGTGCCTGTGTTCTTAGTTACTCTAATGTAAAAGCATCAAAGGACTGAAAAATCTATCAAGGGCTCCAGTACTCTCCTTACCCATCTGCCCGAATTGACAGTGAACCTGCCCTTTGCTTACTTGCACTTGACTTTGTTTCTTTAGAGTCCATGTAAGAGGAATCATACTGTGTCTATCTTTTGCTAGATGACTTGTTTCATTTAGTGTAATTCCCTTAAGAGTCCATTCGTGTTGTCACAAATGACAAGATTCATATCTTTTTTATAACAGTGTAATATTCCATTGTGTACGATGCCACACTTCTTTACTCACTTATCCATTGATGGGCACGAAGGATGTTCTCCTGTTCTTGACTATGATAAGTAGTGCTGTAGTTAACACAGTGCATATATCTTTTTAAAATGGTGTTTAATGAAAAGGCACTCCACTGAACAGAATCTATTTGCCAATCATACATCTGGCAAAGGATTAATACGCAACATTTATACAGAGCTTACAAAACTCAATAACAAATAAACCAACTGAAAAAATGGCAGAGGATCTGAATAGACATTTCTCCAGAGAAGACAGACAGACAGAGGGCCAACAGGCGATGAAAAAAATGTTCATCACCACCAGTTGTTAGGGACATGCAAATCAAAACCACAAAGAGATATCATTTTACATTGGTTAGAATATGTATATTAAGCAGATAAGAAACAACAAACAGGATCAGGATGTGGAGAAAAGGACACCCTTGTGTACTGTTGATGAGAATATAAATTGATGCAGCTACCATCGAAAACAGTATGGTAATTCCCCCAGAAATCTAAGAATAGAAGTGGGATATGAAGCTACAACTCCATTTCCAGATGTTTATCTAAAGAATCTGAATACAAGCAAGCATTCTTCACTCAAGAGAAGTTTAGCAGAATCAGTGATTCCCCGAAGTGGTACTAGGACTTAGGTTAACCTCACAGTTCCTGTGAAGAGTTCAGAAGATTAATTTCTTTGTTTCTTAGTCAGTCTAATATTACTATAACTTAGATTTTTTACCTTCTAAACAACTTCCCAGTCTTAGAATGTACATTAAATAAGTAAGTTTGATCTGAAATGTAATCCAACTAGCAAATGAACTGTATTAGAAAATTACAAAGTAAGTTCAAGAAATTCATAATGGTAAAACATGTATAACTGAAAAGTTGTAGGAGGATTTAAACACATTAAATTCTGTCTCAAAAAGAAACTTCCAGATTCAGTTTTCTTGCCTGAGGTTTTCAAGTTAAATTTGATTTGACCTTTCCCTTAGAGATCAAAATTTGCCAAACAACCAAATTTGTAGGTCTCCTGCTAGTCTTTATGACAAATTTTAGTGGTATATGATTAAAAGAGTCAGAATCTACACAAAAGCCAGGAATTTTCTGGTTTCTGTTGTGGAAAGTTCCATTTCTGAGTCTCATCTTAACATATTACCACCACTACACATCATCATTTTAATGTTATAAACATTCTGGAAAGGCACAAGAAGTCAGCAAAATAAGAGGATTCAAACATTTTCTTAAGTTTAAAGAATAAAAATGAATGAAATTTGGGAGAGGGTGGTAAGTCTCACTGGTTTTCTCGAGGTGTGCCACTAGGTTGCTGCAATTAAGGCTATTGTGCTACATAAAAAAATTCCAATTATTTGAAAACTGTTTCTACCCACACAAAGGTATAAATGAGGCTGCCTCCATTTCAACATTTGTGGAAAGTAAATAATATGGTGAGAGATTAAAAAGACAATGACACAGATTTAACTATGTTGTAAATATACTCATTCGATTGGATATGGGATACATGTTAAATTCCTAAGAATAGCGTCTTGGCTTATTAACAATAGCATATTGCCATAAAACTTGGATGTGTGCTTAAAAATTTAATTAAATGAGCATGTGATGGTTTTTATGTAATGGAGAAAATTTTCTCAGATTCTTTTATTACTCAGCAGTTGTTGGTCACATTTAACACGAAAATTGATATTTCAGTTCATTTCCAGTTGATGTAACTGTCCTGTATTAGAGGTCTGGCCATGCATTGGTTTTGCATTAGTTACGCATTAATGGGGAATTGTTTGGCAGTGGTGTCAATTCTGGACCCTCAAAGAATTTAGAGTCACTCTATCCACTGCTGAATTTAAAATGCTACAGATGAAGCTGCAACAGAGGCTTTTATGACTGTCTCATTTCCAGAAATGAAGGGACTGCAAAGGGATGAGCTGATTCTTGGTAGCAACTGAAGTTTTACCACAAGCCCACCTCAAGAGCAGCTGCTGTGAAAACTAGTATCATCCCCACTTGGAAAGTGGTAGAAGTGGTGGCCACAGGCCTTGCAGCCTGACCTTCACCCCAGGAGGAGGCAGGGCATTGGAAACAGAAAGAGGATGAAGGGGAAAAATAAGACAAACTGGAACATAACTGCGGCTGTCAGCTCCTGCAAGGATGAGCTCGCTCAGGGGTCAGCCAAGAAGTGAAGTCAGGGTCCATAAACCACAGAAGTAATAAGAGATTGAGAAACAGTCAAAAGATAAAAGGAAAGGAACTGGGACAAATTTATCTTAAAGAAGAGGGTCTACACTGAGGCTTCTTAATGATTCAGTAAGAACTAATTCATAGTTGTCTATGCACAGATGCATTTTCACACTCTGTCATCTTATCTAATGGTAATTGTGAAGAGCTATCTCATGAATGAGGAAACAGGGGCTCTCAAATCTTAAGCACTCATTCAAATCACACAGCTAATATGAATGAAGCCTGGGTTCCTTTATGGGTCTACCTGAGGTACCTAAAAGACATCCTGACAGATGGTTTGGTTATAATTCTAGAAGGCGGGGGGAGGTTCTGTATAAATATCTTATGCCTCTAGTTGTTCTACATCTGTTAATAGCAACATACACTGTGCTTTTCTCTAGTCTCCTTCACCCAACACATATGCTATGCTTGTTGCCAGAGCATAGAAAGATCTTCATTTGATATTTCTGAGTAACTCCAGGATAGATGACAGATCCACACCCCCAAACGAACATACACACATAGCATCTTCCTTCAGACTTTTTGGATTGAGGTAGGAAAAAAAAACACACACACACACAATAAAGAAGCACAGGACTCAGACAAACCAATGTAATATAACAATCACTACTGAAAAGGTACTTCAGGCAGAAACCAGTACAGGTAACTTAATAACAGTCCACCTCACCAAATCCTAGGGTTCTGTATGGCACCAAAGACCCCGGTGATATTACTTTATGTCTGACTTTCCTAAAACCACAGAAAGGCAGAATGACTTGGGATCACCTGGCCCAGTTCCTACATCACTTATGAGGAATCTGTCTTCAAATTATCTTGCTTATGACCAAGTGAGATTAGATTCTACTCCAAGATCCTACCATCAGGGTCCAAAACAGTTATAGCACATTCTATATCCAACTCCATATTGACTTTATACTTAGTTTTTCAGGCCACACATACCAGCTCTCATCTCAATCCTCCTCACTTTCCACTTTGTCTCTCAGCTCTATTACCACATGTTCTATTCCTCAGTTCCACCCACCTCCATGATGTTTTGTCAACAGTCCATGAAGACTTACTCTTTTGGATTTTTGCTCACTTTCCTGGAAATTCCCTGTTACCTAAACTAGCAAACTTGTATTTACCCTGCAAAGCCCAGGTCAAAACAGTCATCTCTGTGAAAACCTCCAAGCAATCAGTGTGTGCTTATCATGTGACATATGTCATAACATATCACAGTTCCCCACTGATAGAAGCATTTGGCTACTTCCTCATTTCTGTGCTCTCCTCTTTTCTCTGTTGTTTAATATCAGGGGCTCTTTTTTCTTAAGAAATATTTGGGGTGTGAGCTCTAAGAGTCATATGGGATCTGGGAGATGGTAAACAGGAGGCTGATCTCTTGGGATTGGTTTTGGGTTTAAGACAGAAGAGACTTTGGGTTTCTCTCTAGATAATGTCCAGATAACCAGACTTGGAAAAAAGGAGGAAGAGTGCAAAAACCTTTCCAGAAATAAATCCTCTATTTGTCTGAACTGTCCTGAGAGTTGAACTAAAACTTACATAAGAGTGAAAAAATACTTCAACCCTTGCCACACAGTTGCATTTATTTAACATTTGTTATATTGGCTTGAACTGAAGACAGTTATCTCTGACAGTATGTAACTTTAAGTTTCATTCAGATGGGGCCTTAAATATAGTTAGTGTATATAAATCCCAAAGCTGCCTGACCACTGCTGCATTTGATTCTTAGAGCTAAGTGCCTGAAGGATCCCTGTGATGTGAGATGGGATTAGGCTATCACCAACTCTAATTCCCACAGCCTTAATTATCTCCCTCAACTGACTAGATAGCCAGCAGCTGAGAAAAGACAAAGTAAAATTCAGATGCCTGGAGGAATAGATTTGAAAATGCCTGAAAACTCAGGAATCATCTGGGGAAGGAGGACACCATGGAAAAATGTCCTAAGAACTCAAATGAGAAATCGTGTAATATACACTAAGGGTAAAACAGTAGGAGTTTGGAGATGATTAAGGAGGTGAGACAAAAAAAAAAAAAACAAAAACTAAAATATGAAAACTAAGGCAGCACATAGATCAGTTTTGCTTGACTATTGCTTTGCTTGACTCTAGATGCGGCCTTTCTCACCCAAGCTTGTGTCCCTAAACTGCAGATCACCAAAGAACTGGGCACATAACTTGTAAAAACCTGAATCAAGGTTTTTTTCCTTTAGTCAATCAGGAACCACAGCACCAAGGCAGGTTAGATATGCCTGCAACCTAAATTGCAGTTAGTCCAGTCCTCTTGGGGAAAGAAAAGGCCAAGTCTCAGAGCTGAGAGAACTCGTTCATGGAAGCCTTAAGTCTCATCTTGGTCTTTTAATACAGCATGCTGTCTCAATAATAAACTTTTTTTTTTTTAAACAGGTTATAACCCCTTTCTTCCCTAAAGCAACCATCATATAAATGCCCTAAGAAAGGTGTTTTGTTAGTTATATCTACTGGCTTAGCAGTGAGCTTCAGAGTAATTTTTAATGCATTCACACAGCATAATTTGGTAATTTAAGTTCAAATCTTAAATTCTGTGATAGCACCAACCTCTGGGAGTCTCAATTTCCTCTTCTATAGAATGAGGGTAGTAATAATTACCTTATAGAATTTTTATAAAGACTAGATGTGAAATATACAAAGAACTTTGAGTGCCAAGCAGTAATTCTCATCAAAATTATTATTATTCACAAGCCCTTTCTTTTGTTTACACTGCTTAAAATTTTCCACATTTTATTTCTTTTATACTTGGTATGTATTTTCTACACATTCTTAGTCTGTCATGCTTGGCTTAGTCTGGACTTACCATTTATTTACTCAGCAATGATCTATGAACAGCTACTGTGTTCCTGACACTGTTTCAGATAGTGAAGAGGCAATAAGGGTAGACATAGCTCTCTGTTCTCGAATCTTCCTCAGGTATCTGTGCATTGTACACATACTGTTTTTAACATGAAAGGTATAATATCTACCTCATGTTCACAACTCACTATTTAAAAAGGATTTTGGACACTTATTTAGGGTAATGATTAGGATTGCTTTAAGAAGGTTAAAATGACAATAGCTTCTGAAAGAAGTTTTCTTCTCTGTCATGTGGAAGTCTAGTCTGTTAGATGATTTGGGGGTGTGGTGAGGGTCATGACTTTACTATAGAGTGGTCTGGGACACAAAGTTTCCTCTGTGTTATTGCTTCCACATCGTATAGGGTATAGACTTCTTCTACTGGCTAAAGCTGGTTCTTAAAACCACGTGAACCCCCGGAGGAAGAAGGGGCAATTGGTGTCTTTTGAACTTTCATTTATGGGCTCTTAGCATCAATCAAGGAATAGAGCATTTAATGAGGTATATTCAGATGTTATTAAGTAAGGGTTATTTTATGTTTTTATGATGTTTCATTAACAAAATATATGAGCTGCCCATTGCCAATTAGAACAAAATGAAAACTATGATAGCAACATAAAACTGAAAGGTACAAAATGACTCCACTGTAACTGCAATCTGTATTCTTCTCAAGAAGCATGACTGATTGAATTCCTAAATCCACTGGACCACAAGTAATTTCCACCAAGCAGATCTCAGTCAGTAGCAGAGTTGTTAGTTTACTTCATCTCTCAGAAAAAAAAAAAAAAAACATTATAAAAGATGATGGAGCATTTTACTTGAGTGTATACCGATATAATTACTTGGATATGAATTAGCCAATTGTTAATTAAACTAAGGCATGACCTTTACAAAATTATTTCCCAGTGAAGAGACAAGATAGAATATTTGATTCTATTTATATAAAAATTCAGGTGACTTTGGGCAAATAAGAGGTTGCTGCTCTACAGTTGCGTCTGTTTGGACAGTACTATTCAGCTATTGACTTGATTTTGAAGTTGTAAAGATGCCACAGGAACATTACATTATCTATCATGAGATATGAAAACCCCAAGACATAATCAGTAATTAACATTTATGGAACCCTTGCTTTTCTAAGCACTTCATATAAAGAAAGCAATAGCCACATGACTCTTACTATTGACCAATTTTACAGGTGAGGAAACTGACCCACAGAGTAGTTAGGTAACTTTTCCTGAGTCATGAAGCTAGGGGCCACATTCCTGAGTACCAGCCAACATCACCTCTTACACAACCATGGCCTCAGCTTACCCCCTCCCCCTAAACTCTTATCACTTCTAGCTCCACAAGCTAAGCTCCAGCTAACTGAGCCATTTCCCGATACATGTCCTATTTGCCCTACCCCCCTCCAGCCTTTTCACCAGGATGAGTGACTTGTCATTTAAAAGAGTTACTAATGAATGAGATTGTAAAATATTTTGTGATCATGAATTTGCAAGAGACTATTTTATAAATTATAACAAAACTAAGTAATGTTCCTCCTCTGAAGTATAGTAGCTGTCTCCAAGTTATAAAAAAAAAAAAATCTCTCATATTTCTGTCAGGAATCAACTCCTGATAGTGTCTCTAGTAAGTAACAAGTCTTCCTGCCCCAAAAGCAGGCAGATGGGTCTGCCTTTTCTTCACTCCCCGCTGACATTGCACTGCCCCCTACCAGAATCCCTAGCCTATTGTGTGAGTTTACCCCTTCGATTCTTTCTATGTTTCCAGAGACAGAAAAATGTGCAGTGCAAGAGGCCTGTCACCATGATTCGTGGGCTTCAGCCATCATTGTGGGTCACACATACAATCACATACAGGGATGAGGCAGGAGGTCTGTCTCTTAAGGTGATGTCCACTCTACCTCAAGAGATAGTTTACATTTTCCTAAAAGGGTTGCACTAAATGGAACTTTCACAAGATCAGTGACACTTGCAATTTTATACACTAATGTACCTCTAGATTCTAGATCTACTGCCTCACAGTGGGAAAATGGAATTTATAAATTTGTGGCAAAACAAAACAAAATGCAACATATTTGTTCATGATAACATTGAGTTGGAAAAATATTACAATGAAAGACAGTTTTGCATTACTATTTCTCTAGAGTTTATCAATATCAACTGTTGGCTGGATATAATTTGAATAAGTTAATTGTTGACTTAATTTTTTTCTGTGCCTTATGAAGATGGATATATGCAGACAAATTTTGTGAAATGAATATTATGTTACATGTTTAACACACTTCCCAGGCTACAATCTGGGTTATTTATAAATTGTATTCAAAGAAATATATGCAGATAGGATAAAGTGGTGTCATAAAAACCACCCATAATTATCTAACCACAGTGATGACAACTTTTAACTTTTTGGTATCTTTCAAGCTCTCACATTATTTTCATCTTCCCTCTCTAACTTAACTGGCTCTATATGTGATGTATACGGGATATGTGTGCTATAGGTATATAAAAAATATACAGATTCATAGAGAAAATATACGTATTTATATATATATATATGCACACATACATATGTTTTAATGTATATAAACACATGTGGTTTTATAAATGTGTTATACATGCTGTTATATAAATTCCCTATTCACTTAACAGTTTGCTATAGACTTATTTCTGTGCCAGAAAACATTTTCCACATTGCCATTTAACCAATTTTATGGATTTATCTGTCAAAAGTAGGCCATTTGACATTTCTGGCTCAGTAGTGTATTTAAGTGAGGAGAAACACAGAAAACCTCAACAGATGCCTGTTAAATGGAGAAATACTGGATTTAAATTTCTAAACACATCTTTGGTGATTTCCACTGGCTACATTTCTTTAGGACAAAATTCTCAGTGACAAGTCATTCACCTCTGCGAGAGGGACAACTACCTGCCCGACCTCAGCCACAGAATGTGACAAGGAAACAAGAGTCAGAGACCAGAGTTAGACTCCTAGAGGGACAGGAGTCAGGGCACCCCATCTCCAGAACTCACTGTTTCTGTGCTTGCCCTTCAACGTGCCCCTGCTGATTCAAGTGCACATCAGCTTTATCTGTTCCGGACAAACAGAACTCTCAGTTCTCAGACATTCAGCTCACACATTTTGTTCTAGCAGTGAACAAAGGACAACTAGCAAATCTGAGTCTCATCTCCACCCCCAGAGGAAAGAAAATCATGGTCAGGAGTCCACACTAAGTTCAGGGTTTTCTTAAATACTGAAAAGAGAGTGTTCAGAACAGATAGTGACCACTCTGTCAGGGGGAAGAGAAAAATCACAGAATGATCATGAGCCAGTTAAGTTAGAGGTAATTAATATAATTAACCCAAAGCATATGTCTTGGAGAGAAGTAGAAATGAGAAGAGTACATGCAAAAAGAATTGAAGCATACAGCAATTTTCCACAGGCATTTCCAGTAACAACATATCTGGTGGCTCTGTTCTCCAAGGGTCCACCCTCCCTGAACTGAGCTGGGCAACGTTGGCTTCAAGTTGAGAGTCCTCCCTGTGCTCTGTGAGGCCCCTTTCTCTTTGCTAAGCAGAAAATCAACTGGTGTGACTCGCCTTCCCTTGGTTGCCTTCCCCCAACCCTCATGAAATATTCTGTTCCTTTAGAATTCTGTTCTCTTTCTGCAAATGTAATGAATAAGGGCTTTATTGAGTCAGCAACTGTGGTGAGTTATTTATATAGACCTCTTCTCATTCCAGAAAGGATTAAGGGCAGCTTAGGAGACTACCTAAAATAAAGCAAGATAGCTTAAGCAAAAGTAGTGAAGAAAAACAATGGTGAGAACATAAAATGAAGTGAGGGATAAGGTTAATTTTAAAATTACAACCCATAAAGTTCCATGAGTTTTCTATGAAAAAGTTACTCGTTTGGCACAAAGTTTTATTAACAAGCACTAGAAAGAAATCTAATCGGTTCCCTAATTCATAATATTCAAAAGGTAAAAACAGACCAATTGCTCAGAAGTAATTCTTAGAAATGAGACTAAAGTGGGACCACTCCCTGGTCCCTATAAAGATGACACAGTTTAATATCACACAAATGTCTTCACAAAGACAAGCTTATCCAAGTCTCAGTGGCGCTGATAATATCACACCCAGAATTGGGGTCAGCCTGCTAGACACTCTCCAGGGTTGCTGGTTTACAAGGATTGTTTAAATGTTGTCACTAATGGTTTGGAAATCCAGTGCCAGTTGAGTCAGTTTTCTGTATATGACTTCATACATATTTGGTAAAACATAAATTGAACTCACTGAATGGGAATCCACTGAAGAAAAACTGTGCCCTTGGGTCAAAATGGAAGGGAAAGTCACACGATATCTCTTAACTGAATTTAGTCTTCTCAGTACATATGAGTAAGCTTTACAGTTCATTTATAGCTGTACCAGCACCCAAAGCTAAAATTCATAGGCTTGATGCATTCATTGGAAAGCAGTGATCTATTTCATTTACACTTTAAATAATGTATACATGCCTTCCAAGTTGACTAATTTACAAATTATATGTAGTAAGTTCATGTTATAAATGTCTTATTTTAAACACAGAGTTCAATACATTTATATCAATTAATACATAAGATCCATTCTACTTATATTATTAGAAACCAATTTCTATCATATCACTATGCAATTATTAGAAAAATGTTTTTAAAATATTGGCTTGGGCCCTCCTTGATGGCACAGTGGGTTAAAGTGCAGCACTATGAAGCTGTTCACAGCAGCACAAGGGAGGTGACCCACATGGCATGGCAGACCTCTCCTGTCCTGCCTGCTGCTCCCCCTCAGTAGTGTATTTCAGAACATCTACCTGTTCTGCTCCCTACTCTGGTGAATCCTCTCACCCCCTGCACCTCTGGCCTGTACCCAGACTCTTGTATGTATCAATCAGTAAATCTTTAAATAAAATATTGGTTTGATTTCGTGCCCTGCTACTGTCTAACATAGGGCTCTCACCTGTCTCAGTCTAGACCTGATTACACCAATGTTCAATTGAATAAAAGGAACTGTAAGAGGGCTTTGATGACTTACTGTGTTGCTTCTCCTAGAAGAATCTAGAAATCAGAAAGAAGAGAGATTCCTATTGTGGTTCACATGAAATTCCATTACCCATTTATTTACTAGTACTAAACCTTCTATAAATGTAACTGGAGCAGGATCAAGTACATCCAACCAAATGGAAATCACCTTTGGAAAGGTATTAGGCTGTGGATTGAAGCATACAGCAATTTTCCACAGGCATTTCCAGTAACAGCATATCTGGTGGAAGGAAGAAAAGGAAGGAACCAAACAGATAAGAGTAATGCAAAAAGGGCCCAAAATTAAGAGAACAGATTCTTTTACTCATTCTCATTCTATTTTTGCCTTTTTTATTCTATTTTTTGCCTTTTTTTATAATTTGGTTTTTTTTATTTGCATCTTTTACATCATTCCCACCACCATCTCACCCATGAAACACCACCATAGTCCCCTGTGCTCTTCTCTCCTGTTTTGATCCTTTTTCCTTCTCTTCCTTCTCTGAATATTTCTTATTTATGGTTGCCAGCAATAGTTTCCTTTTGTTGTTTTATCATCATCATCATCATCATCATTATCATCTTCCTCATGGTTGTTGTTACTTCTCCTAGGTCCCTTTTATAAGTGAAAACATTTGATATTTTTCTTTTTTCTTCTGGCTTATTTCACTGAGCATGACTCCTTCCAACTCCATCCATATTGCTGTGATTGGCATGAGTATCTTTTTTGATTGCTACATAGTATTCCACTGACTCATTCTCATCGTACATTTGGCTGTAAATTCAGCATTTAATTCCTCAGTCTACAAAGAGGAACCGACTAACATTCATCCGTCCTTTATCCTTTACACACGTCACAAACACCTTATAAAGAAGAATGGTTATCACCTTAGAGTGAGTTCCTTAGGAAATATATATCACATTTAAAAATTCAAAAAGATATAATAAAAGTAATGGCCCAGAGTGATACTGGCAGTCCAGAAGATGGACTTCATGACATAAGCACATGAAACTGTGCTAAATCTTAATTCCTATAAATTAAGAACTATTTCTGCAAGAGAAATAACTTCCCAGAATTTTCAGGAAAAAATAGCCAAAGTATTCTAGTTTGTACATAAAGGAGGAAAAATAATTTTTTTAATGTATGTGTTATAAAAACATCTGATTCTATTCCTGGAAGAATTATAGGGTCCCTTATTTAAAAAAAAAAAAACAAACTACTACTATATCCTGAAAAGCGTTACCTGCAATAACATGTCCAATGTTTCCATATACCAAATGCTGGAAGAAAAAATAAATGTGTGGGTATTGAGTATTTCCTTTTTTAAGAAAAAAACATATTTAAGGTTTCCTTTCTGGATGCATTGTGTGACACAGTTGTGTGTCCACCTCTATTACAGAGGGTCATGGTGCATAATTTTATGTGAACTGACAGGTTCCCACCACAGGAGGCAGACGCTCAGGCCACTGATCTATGAGCTAAATTATAGCAGTAAGTATACAAAGGTGGTGAAGGATGGAATTCCCCCTCCCTCCAAACACACACACACACCACACACACGCACATTTAAATCTGTTGATTTCATTCTAAATCCATCACAGCTCTTGTTTGGATAACAGGAAGAGATAGGTTTGGCACTTTTAAGTCTAAATTTGAATACTGTACTTGGCTGTTTCAGAGTTGTTTAAGTAAATAAAGAAAATGTCTCTGTTTGCTTTCTTCTTTTTAATAGACAATAACTGAAACTATCCCTACAGGGAGCTAAGATCAAGGCCATGAAAATTAGTGGTGTGACCCCTCATAGCTCAGTGTTCTAAATCCTGGCCTTTGAGTTAGACCTGAACGGATCTCTGCTTAAGGTTGTACAACCTTAGACAAGCCTTGGATGTGCTCTGCCTAAACTTTGGATCCTCAATGGTACAACAAGTTTACGAATAGTACCTATCTTATATAGTACCATCTCATTTAATTACAGAATTAATGTGGTACTAAGAACACACTGAGTATTGACTAGATGTTCATTCAACAGTAAGAAGCTACCAGTAGGGAATTTTCTTTTCTCCTAGCAATGGCAGAAGTACAACTTAGACTAATCCTCCTAATAATAAATAGGAGAACTGGACAAAAATTACTTGAATATACCATGCAGCAGTGAAGAATTATAAGGACAATCTCTGAAAGAAAAGAAAAAAAAAAATCAAAGAACCTGATTGGGTGGAGAGGGGTGTGTGGGTGAGGGTTTTTTACCCTAGATATTTATTCCAATTCTGAAGAGGTAACAGAGCAGCCGAAAGGCCACAGAAAAGTTTTGTTAAGCCTCTTGGAGACAAAAATCAAATTTCAAGGACTTCCAAAGGGGAAGGGTTTAGGTTAGAAGCTAGGAATATAGCTCAATTTGAAATAGGTTCTAGTAGTGGTGGAAATCTAGTTTCAAATCCTCTTAATTACAAGTTTTTATTGAGGTGAACTAGCATCAATAAGGTCCCTACCTGTCTGCAACATTATAATTACTCTGGGTGAAATGAGAACCACTCTGAGCTCCATGTTACCCCTGTACTTTTTCATACATAATGTCTGATGTTCTCAGTCTAAAACAACTAGACCCCATTTCCTTCCTGGATAACACAGCTAATGATCCATTAGGTATATCATCATCAGCACTTTTCATAATAGTCAAAAGTTAGAAATCAGCCAAATCCACAAACTTTTGGTCCATAGTTAATGGAAGGAATACATTAGCTATATTCATATGAAATAATACAAATAGCAAAAATGCTACATGAAATAGTATGCATGAATTTTATCCCTGATAATGAGTGAAAAGGAAAACCTGTTATTAAATAGTGATAGCCCTTTTGTTTCACTTATAGAACATTTAAACCAAGGAAAACTATAGTGCTAGTATTTAAAGGTTATTTTTGAGGAAACAAGAGGGGGAACACACTAGGAGTATAGTCTCTATAAGGCTGAGGAGATCCTGTTTCTTGAACAGACTGTTTCTTATGTAACTATTTGCTTTGTGATGATTATTTGAGCTCTACATTTACACTTTGCTTGCTTTACCATTTGTAAATTTTCAGTTAAAAACAAAACTACTGGTAACAGAGGCTGACCACCCCAAAATCTAATTGTAAATAACATTAAATTATGCCATAAGGACCTAGAATATAGTTTCTAGATTTTTTTTTTCCCCATTCATGTCAAAAGAGAGGCCAAATAAGACTCAGACAAATCTGGTTAGTAAAATATTGCTTCCATCATATAAGAATGGATATGATGACCTTCTTCCTTAGCACTGGTTAATTCTTTACAAGCAAAACATGATAGAGACTTAAGAAAATTTGAAAAGTGACCCACCCAAATACAAATTTCCTGGAGGAAAGCAGGAGAAGTGGAACAATAAAACTTGAGTTTTATGCATATAGGTCACTTCATTTTTGTTTGAGTTCAGGGAACAAAACTTGTTGGAGCTGAGAATAGTTCTTTTCTTCAGTGGAGAGTAGTAAATGTTAACTTCTGAAAGAATGTAATATTTTTAAGGAAAGAGAATAAAGATACTTACCACTTAAATTTCCACATATGTTTTATTCACACTATCACATGAAAAACTGTGAAATTCTCTTCCAATGATCTTTTTTGCTTTCTTCAGAGTGAACTCATTGGATAATGCCAACACCCTCATGCTATAACTGCCCACATTTCTTTTTTAGGCACTTCTTTTTCCTCAAACCTGTTTTCTCTGTTGTGATCAGTCAGATCCAGGTCCAGTTCAACAGAAGTTTAGTTATGTAAGAGGAGTGAATTTTAGAGATCAGCCACATAGCACTGTGCTTATAGCTGACAATGTTGTATTAAGCACTGAAAAATATATATCTGTGGATCTCATGTTAATTGATCTCACCACATGAAGGGGGGGAAATATTTTTATGTATAAAAAGCAAATATTGTCCACTTACTGTATTCCAGGAATCCTCTTCAACCTCTCTAAGAAAGCTTGTGTCCCATTCAAAAGCACAGATATTAGACTCTCTTCTGTAGGAATTTCCTGGTGATCACATTGCCAAAGCTTATTTTCAGAGTTTGCTTCACTTTATGGTGAACTCTAAAGTGAATGTTTTCACTTAAGAATGCAAACAAATTGGAACAATGTTGTATTCTTCATGTGTGCATTTTGACTTTCATCTCACACAGAGGGGGTTGGAGGAGCAGGGTCAACAGGAAACATGAGAAACAGAAGTAGAAAAAGCATGGTTTTTAGACAGTTTAGGCAGGGAAGTGTAATTTAAACCAAAATAATGAATCCATCAAATTATACAAAGGAGGCATCTGACATTATACCATAGTGCACATGTAGTAAGGCATAAAAAATAGCTGCCTCCTGTAATGGGACTAGAGCTAATTGGACTGAATCCATCTTCACATACATAACTTTGTTTGGCATAAAAATACTTCTGAAAGTTTCCAGATTCTATAAGTAATGGATGTGCAATAAACAGGAAAACAGGTAAAGCTGAATCCTTTGGGAACTATTTCAGTGTGATTGAAAGTTATAACTTTGTAGACACTGAATAATGTACATCAGTAATTAGATCATTTTTATAATTTGATGAAGATTATGAATTTCCACTACAAATTAGGGAACAATTTTGTGTATACCCAGATAAGACAGAGCAATTGCAAGGGGGTCATACTAATGGGTTTGAATGTAAAGTCATATAAGGTTAAAGATCCCCAAGCACACAGAGTAAATAGTAAAACTTCACCACAGATTACTACAAGTCTGATGGTAGAAATGGATTTTCCATTTCATTTCCTGATCTAACAACACTGAGTTATATAACATGTTTAAAATGAATGAACTTGTCTCCTTGATGAGTTTTCCAGTCTTCAATTCTAAGAGGAAATGGAAAAGACTGTGGTTCCTGAATTTTAAAAAAAGGTTCTATGTGTAAGCTTCTCACATGCCTCAATTTTATTCAATCCAAAATAAGCTTTCTCCTTCTGATACTATAGGTGGTTCCTTTAGAAGTTCTGCTAGATCAACCCAGAATGTAATTGTGATATATAAATGAATGCTCCAAGAAGTCAGATCCTTTCAACACCATAGTGTGTGTCCCTGGTCCTCTGCACAGTGCAGGTCAAAAATACTTATCAGAATAATCAGAATCCCCTTACTTTGTTTGGACCCTTTAGTCAAGGAAAACCATGTAAACTAATTTATACAGACTTTATTCCTAATTAGAGACTGCCTGTTTTAGCCTTTTACATTCTGACATTTTAGTTATCAAATCCAAAATAATTTCAGAGGACAATTAATTTGGACCCTTTTTTCATTTAGTCTTATTTGACTTTCCTTTAAGTACATGCATATGGCTTATTAAGCTATAGGTCCCATGGAAGTCCATAAGTTGTATTCAATATCAGTCACTGCTCCTACTGTTCAGCATTCTGTGTTTAAGACAGTGAGTCACTCGGCAAGTGCCCTGGGAGATCTTGAATAGACTGAGGTTAACCCTCTGGTCCAACTCCTGGAATTCTCTTCAAACAGTTGCTACCTCAGCCAGTTCTCACCCTCTACCTCAGCATCCATCTATAGAAAGAAATTATTTTCATGTACACATGTGCACACACACATTCACACATACAAACATGTTATTATTTGGACTAGACATCATAATGTCTTTGAAAGGAAATCAAGAAAATTGTTGCTAATTTTTTCCTCTCCTCACTTCTACCCTCTTCCTCTTCACTAAATTCCTTAAAAGTAATATCTTTCTAAGAAGTAACACAGTCTTTATTTGTACACGATATGTTAATTTGCATGGAAAACCCTAAAAACTCCATAGAGAAACAATCAAAACAATCAACCAGTTTAGCAAGGTAGCAGGATATAAAATTAACTCACAAAAGTCAGAGGCCTTCCTACACACAAACAACCAAAAAAACAAACAAACAAACAAAAATAAAACAAACCATACCCTTTTCAATTAAAACAAAAAGAATCAAATACCTGGGAGTCAACCTAACAAAATAGGTAAGAAACCTATACAAAGAAAACTACAAAACACTGTTAAAAGAAATACAAGAAGACACCAAGAAATGGAAAGCCATCTCCTGAGAATTAACATTATCAAAATGTCCATCCTACCAAAAGCAATATACAGATTTAATACCATCGCAATAAAAGGCTCAATGACATTCTTCAAAGAAATGGAATATTGATGAGATTCATATGGAACCACAAAAGACCTTGAATAGCCAAAACTCTCAATAGCCAAGAGAATGGAGGCATCACAATCCCAAACTTCAAGATATACTACAAAGCCATAATAATCAAAACTGCATGAAACTGGAACAAGAACAGACACACAGACCAGTGGATTTGAATAGAAAGCCCAGATATAAACCCACAGGTTTATGGGCAGCTAATCTTTGACAAAAGAGCAAAGAAGATACAATGGAACAAAGAAAGTTTGTTCAACAAATGGTGCTGGGAAAACTGGGAAACTTCATGCAAAAAAGTGAAACTAGATCACTACCTCGCACCATGCACAAAAACCAACTCGAAGTGGATTAAAGACCTAGGCATAAGAACGAAAACCATGAAATACCTGGAAGCAAAGATTTACAAAACACTACACGACAGACACCTCAGTAACATCTTTGAAGATATAGCACCCAACCAACGATAATGAAGGAAAGGATAAACAGATGGGACTAAATCAAGTTAAAGAGCTTCTGAACAGCAAAAGAAACATTATAAGAAACAAATAGACATCCCCTGGTTGGGAAAAAATTTTCTCACACAAAACTATCAATAAAGGATTGATCACAAAGATTATACAAAGAACTGATGAAACTCAACAAAAATAAACAACCCCATTAAAAAATGAGCAGAGGGCCCTCCCTGGTGGCACAGTGGGTTAAAGCACAGCACTGAGAATCTAAAGCCGCTTCCGCATGAGTTCGATACCCGCCTGCCCTGGAGGTGACAACATGGTGTGGCAGACCTCTCCTGACCCGCCTGCTGCTCCCCTCAGCAGTGTACTTCGTGGTTCTGCCTTTTCTGCTCCCCGCTCTGTCTCTGGTGAATCCTCTCACCCTCCGCATCTCTGGCCTGTACCCCAGTTCTGTACAAATAAATAAATAAATCTTAAAAAAAAAATGAGCAGAAGAACTAAAAAGACACTTCTCCAAAGAGGAAATACAGATGGCCATCAAGCATATGAAAAAATGTTCAATATCACTCGTAATAAGGGAAATGCAAATTAAAACCACAATCCTCACACCAGTGAGAATGGCACATCTTAAAATAACTAGCAACAACAAATGTTGGCGAGGACGTGGAGAAAAAGAAACTCTCCTTGCACTGCTGGTGGGAATGCAAACTAGTACAACCACTATGGAAAACTGTTTGGAGGTTCCTCAAATTGCTAAAAAGGGAGCTTCCATATGATCCAGCAATCCTACTCCTAGGTATCTACCCAAAAGACACAAAAACACTGATTCAAAAAGACACCTGCATCCCCATGTTTACTCCTGCTTTATTTACAGTAGGAAAGACATGGAAACAACCCAAATGTCCAAAAGCAGATGACTGGATTAAAAAGATGTGGTACATATACACAATGTAA
>NW_004567109.1:52871126-52879938 GCF_000260355.1 Condylura cristata
TATATATATAAAGTAATACCTTTCTGGCCAAAGCAAAAGGACTAAGAACAGGACCTTGTTAAGAAGACCCAGCCGTGGGCCCTCCCTAGTGGTACAATGGTTAAAGTGCAGCACTGTGAAGATCCCTACCCCAGAGGTGACCCACATGACACGGCAGACCTCTCCTCAGCTCCCCTCAGCAGTATACCTCTTCAACCCGCCTGTTCTGCTCCCTGCTCGCCTCTAGTGAATCCTCTCACTACTCCTGCACCCCTGGCTTGTACTCCAGTTGTATATGCATAAATAAATCTTTAAAAAAGAAAACCCAGGCTTAACTTTTATAGTCACCTAAAGGCTCCAGGAACCTACCAAACTAGCTAAAGTTGCTTAAGAACTGATTTTTTTATTTTTAGTATAATAATAATTATCATGGTGATAATATAATCTATCAGCTAATACATGTAAACTTTTAACTATGCATGAAACAGGTTGAATATTACCATTTGACAGATAAAAAAAAATGGAAGTTTAACAAATTCATCTACCTGTCCAAAACAGGTTCTTAAACATCAGGTTATTTCATGCTACATTTCTTTACTTCTTTCCTTTATATTTTGTTTTGTCCTTATTCTAACAAGAATATGTAGAAATGTTACATTCTATGTAACAGCAGCAAAGCTATTAAAGTAGTACTTTCTCCTGGCTATCATAAATACTTACGAGAATGTGATTGATAGTTTCAGATTAGTATTATCAGATTATTGAATTTCAGTAATATTGTGAGGAAAACAGGGGAGAAAATGCCAGAACCTTAGCTCTAAAGTCAGTTTCATCACTTCTTTCCTCCTTTCCTGATCTTGGAGAGTCATGTGACCTAGCCAAGCCTCCATTTTGCTGTCAATAAAATCTTTATTTTTTAAAGATTTATTTATTTATATGTATAAATACTGGGGTGTAGGCCAGAAGTATAGGCAGTTGACAGGATTCACCGGACAGTGTAGGTGAAGAACAGACAGATCTACTGAAGTACACCGCTGAGGGGGGCAGCAGACAAGACAGGAGAGGTCTGCTGTGCCATGTGGGTCAGCTCCCCTAGCCAGCAGGGATGGAATTCATGCTGCAGTGGCTGGTAATAGCTTGGTAGTGCTGTCTCTATCCCCTGTGCACCAGGGAGGCCCCTGTCATGACCATATTAAAAGTGTTTGAGCAATTAGAATGTTTCACAAACTCTAAAGTACCACAGAAGTGTCAGGTGGGATTATCATTACATGTATGAACTAGACACTGGGAGATCCCAGGAAATCCTTTCTGCTCCTTCCTTAGAAGGGTCAGCAGTTCATTGTGTGGGTCAAAATCTAACATGTTCTAACTTTTCTAACTAACTTGTGCACAGGATCAACCTATCAAACCATGTGACCACAGCACATGGACTGTGATTTCTCTGGTTGAATTACCATATTCTCAACCCAACCTCTGACCAGCCAAGGGTCCTGGGGACAGGAATGACACCTTATTCGATTGATATCTCCAGGACTTGCCAAGGGGCTCAGCACATAGTAAGTGCCCAATGGCCAATAGTTAAATTAAACAAACCAGACAAAGGAAATCTAATTATGGTTCCAGAGGTGGAAACTAACTTTCTTCCCAAACTCCTGAGTAGGGAGCTGGACCATTCACTCCCACAGAAAAGTTAAACTTGGCAGATTAGCAGAATTTTGAAGATTTGGGATATTATTCCTGACCACTCTATTGCCTTTCCTCTAATTTGGGTAAACTCCATACCAGAACAAGTCTGATATTTTAGCCTAAACAAATATCAAAAATAGGGAAAGCAATTGTGACATCTCCTAATGAATGTAACAGGGAGGTAGAAAAAGGGAATTGAGTAGCTTTAAGCTGTAGAAGAAAAAGATATTGTGAGAAATCCTGAGAAACCATCAAACCCACAGCTTCTATGAGAGCCAAAATTCTTCCTGAGAAAAAAATAATGACAAGTGACACCCAATATGCCTTTTTCCAGGCTTCTACAAAAGGCATTGGTGCCTCTGAGTGGGACTAAAAACACAGGCCCATGTAGTGGAGAGTTTAGCAAGATGTGGAAGGGTAAATTTGTAGGCTGAGTCCAGAGGCTGCAGGGCTCTGGGGGTATAGTTTAGTAGAATGATTCAATGTGGGATTGTCTCAATCCCGCAGTTTCCTGATGGGGTTCATCTCTACTTTACACCAGCATTCTGAGATTTGAAGCCTTTCTCCAGTTCATGGTCACCTTCAAAATGGAGCTTAGGTTAGTCATGGGTAAGGTAAGGTGGGGAGGGAGGAGAGACAAAGAGTGTTAATAGATAGATCATTAATGTCATATTTGACATTTGATTAGGGTGTTGAAAACCCTACCCAGGACAGAATCTAACAGATTCTCAAATATCATTACATTCTCTGCCAAGGACATATGACATAGTCAACATCTCTGAGACACAGGAAAATTAAAACCAAAAGCAGAGCAGCCTAGAAAAAAACAGACACCTATTCTCTCTCCTAAATGTGAGGGTTCTATCACATTTTTAGTCTAGGTATAGCTCCCTATTTACTATACCACACCTGCATGTATTAGAGCAACACTATCATGTAGCTTAAAATTATTTCAATGTATTCATTTAGTGAATGCACAAATCTCAACAAGAGGATGATTTATATTTTCTTACTCACACCTTCTTACCAATTTCTGTCCCAAGAGAGATCTACCATCCTCCTCCAATTTAAAGGTAGGAGAATTGAGACTTAGTGAGACTTAAAAGTGTGACTACGACATCTGAATTGGGAACCATGGGTTTAGAGAAGAATGCTCTCCTAAACCAGTTTCACATGAGTAAATCCCACTCTAGGCATGACTTTTGAGAAACTTGACTTATAAGCATGTGGAAACTGAGGGTCAGAAGTTGCCCCAGGTGACAACCAAAACTAGAATTCAAACATGTGTCTTCATAACTCTTGAAATTATGCCCTTTTCACTGCATTATGCTGAATGGACAAATCTAAGGCTAGAAATAAGAACAGTTTGACTTTTAAGTTGCCTTAAAACAGCCAATATCATTTGAATGGACATATGCAGATTTAGCACTACTGTTATTAAATATCTTCTGCTATTCCTAGCATTTTTATACATAGCTGGCTGCTGTCCTTGAGGAAATGCTGGTTAACAACAGTACTATAAATCAATCGGATGTTTCTCATCTCCTCAAACTTCAAATATTTACCAATGACAGGATGTGTGAGGGAGTTTTGGGTAGAGACTCTTTTTCCCATGAAAGTTTGTAGTGGTCGTTTTTTCCCCCATATTGTCAAAACATACCTAGTAGTTTCTCACCCATCTCTCTTTCTAATCATCTCAGAGCCATACTCAACTGACTGCTATGTGAAGAGTGAATGGCTTCTATCACAGGGAGACATAACCTTGGCAAACAATCTGGAAACACAGATTAACAAGAATAGACAATTTCTCATTTCCATTTGGGTTCAGAACAGAATTTCATTCTAAAGCCTGGGTCTCTGGAAATGGTAACAAACATTGAAGTAGGAGCCAATAATTCCTGATAAATATTAATAGAGGCCTTTTTTCAGTCAAGGAAATCTCTGTGCTATTACTACATGTTGGTATGTTTCATTAATACAACAGTGAATAGAGAAGGGACTTGACTTATGAAGTGTGGGGCAGAGGGAACAGGGAGTCCCCCAGACTACATGAGCTATACTTCATGCAGCCTTATTAGCTCCATCCCAGTAGCGTATTTTAAACACCAGAATAGTTTCCATCATTAGGAGAGTTTCTTCTCATCTTTGGTGTGATTAATCTGGTGGCCATTTTGGGGGTCGTTATAGGTTGAATTATATCCTTCCAAAAAAGATAAGGTGAAGTCCCAATGACCAGCACCTCAGAACAAAAGGAATTAGTCAAGATGAGGTCACCCTAGAGTAGGATGGGTCCTAATCCAACATGACTGGTGTCCTTTTAAGAAATTGCTTATGTGAAGACATAAACATACAAGAAACATGCCATGTGATAATAAAGGCATAGATTGGAATTGTGAGTTTGAAGCCAAGGAATGCAAGGTGCTTGTATATCAACAGTAGTGAAGAAGAGGTAAGGAAATATTTCCCTACAGGTTCCAAAGGAACTGTAAAACTACAAATTTCCATTGTTTTAACGTCTCCCATTTATGGCACTTTGTTATGATAGCGTAAGAAACTAATACAAGAACTTTGGGTTTAACCATGATTCAACCCATCAGTATTATGGCTTCTCAAGTTTACAGAGCTCACTTGAATGAAATATAGACCCAACAGAGGTATAGCTATATTAAAAGCCTATGTCAGCATCTTAAAAGGAGGAAGGTTGAAGAAAGCTGGATTAACTCTGGGCTTCAATCAGAAATCTCCTACCTTTTTGCTATCCCCTCCCCTTCACTCTGAGAGCCTCAGGAAAACACACTCCCAAAGGAGTTAGGTCCACTGTCCACTTGACTACACACCTACCTCTCACATCATTGAAATTCTTGAACTATAAATTCCAGGTGTCTTATCAGATATCTTTACCCCTATAATAGTGCTCATCTATTGAGTTATTGGTAACAAACTCGACAGAGGGCTAGGCAGACCTACTATGGCTTTTAAGATTGGTTTGTGTGTTTACATTAGTGACCTTATCAGACTTGACTGAAAAATTCAAGACAGAAGGAGGAAGAATTTACACTATAGAGAGATAAGCAAGCTTGACTGGAATAATAGATGACACCATAGCATTTCAATGGCCTCACCTGTTACTAGTCATTTTGAAGTTCTGAAATAACCTGGAAAATCATGCAATAGCAAGTAGCAAGAACCCAAGAAGAAATGGGGCTCAAGCAGCCCTTGGATAGCTTGAGAAAACACTGTCTCTCTCTTTTTTTAGGTCAATGTCAGGTTAAGTTGCAAAGCCTATATTACAGAGTTGAATGTTGCCTTAGCCTTCCTTTAATATCTGAGTTCATGACAACAGTCATTTCTTTTGTTTTATTTTTGCCATTTCAGCTGGCTTTGATTTGAATTTACACTCTAGAAAACGTGAATGCTGGGCCAGCTAGTGCCTCAAATCTGCAATTTTTCTAACTGTAAACCACCAACCATATTCTCTGGAGTTTTCTCTAAAATCATTTTCTTTCAAGGTCTCTCTGAGATCATCTCCCTGAAGTGAAGTGTTTAACAGTGACCCATAGATTTTATGGCATCTTCAAACCCATCCATAATTCTCCATTGACTTCATTTTCCATTGAAAGCCAATTCAATTAGGTAAATAACCCAGGCTTAGACTCATATAGAGAGATGAGACATTAAGTTATGTTTTAGTTGGAAAACAATTTTATTAATATCTCACCATCATCCTTTCACCAAACTGTAACCATTTGCATTCTTTAAGCCCTGAATTTGTTCTGGAAGTGGGGTATTTCTTTGTGATAGTTTTTACACTAATGGCTATTCTGTTGATTAACCAATCAAACTGACTATGTTCCAGATAATCTCCTAGATAACGTGGGCAAAGAGTCAATAAGTCAGAGAAGCCCCTCAGGTTTACAGAATTTACAGGCCAAAGCAAATTCCTCCAAATTGTTAAACCTAAACATACTGGTAAACCACCAGCAATAGTTCTCATTCTTGGCTATACTTCAAATCCACTGAAAAGCTTTTTAAAAATCCCAATGCAAGAATTTCTCGTACCAGACATGACAGAGTAGCTTCAAGTAATCCTTCCACTGAAAATAAATTTAAACACTAAAAAGATATGCAAAACAGCTGTGTGAAGTCATCAGAAGGCAAGCAATTCTGGTAGCCTTCAGGGACTATTAATTCTGAGAAAAGGGAAACACGAAATCATCTTTAAACTGTTTTCTTTTTTTTTGTTTTGTTTTGTTTTTTTCCCTTCTTCTTGAAAGGCAAAATCCCTGAAAGGTGGGAGCAGCAGGAAATGAGCCTAAAATTTTTATGCCATTCCCTCTCAAAGTATTGAATAACTTCTAAGCTGTGTACAAATGGACAAGGCTCCAAGAAACTCAGCAAGGAGAGAAATCTTGTGGAAGAATAAACAAGGAGTTTTTATAAATAAATAACTATATAGAGAAATAGAAATGCAACAAAACTCAGCAGCAGACAGTTAAATTGCTGAGCGGAGATTGCATCAGCCACATGGTGCAAAGGGGAAAGGCTGAAGTTACCCATCAACGTGCAGACTCCTATGGAAATATCGGGGAGTTTGATAAACTACAGAAAAGGCTCTCTTTTAGAAGTAAGCGATATACAGAGGAGTGAGGGCAAAACTGAAGTAGAGAAGCCTTAACAAGGCCTAAAAGTTAGCACTTCCAGGACTGCTGTGATCATCTGCCTCTATGTATCGGCCAGTAGCTATGTTAGCCCTTCTTGGAGGAAGAAAACACCAAGAGATTCTGTAACTTTTAATACACAATCTGGCATTTAGTTCTTTAAAAAAGTAAATAAATTGTTAAGATCAAAATAAAAATGGACCTACAGGTTATTCAGTTATTTTAAAGTTCCTATCTAATATCTCCTTTCAATATATTCAAGAAATAAAGGAGATGATTCAAGTGGAAATTCTAGAATTAAAAGATACTATAATTGAAATGAAAATTTTAACACATGGATTTAATAACAGGTTAGACACAGTTGCACAGAGAATTAGTGAATTGAAAATTAAATCAGTGTAAATGTGAAGAAAAACTCCAAAAAATATCCTAGTGCCCATTTACAAGTGATTTTTTTTTGGACACAGAGATCAGTATTCTGAATATTTATAATGGAGGCTTCCATTATAAATCCAACGTGCAGGATATCTGCATGAGCATTTTAAACTTGGGGGTTGACACAATTTGGATTTGTTTCCAAATAATCTCTGGAAAGTATGAGGTGAACAAATTGAAGGAGATAATGTGAAACTGGGGAGAGCTTATCAGTTGATTTAGTTATTGATTGCTGCTGTCTAGACAAGAGAGTATAGTGAAAGAGAGCATAGCTCATATTATAAAATAACACTTGGTGTAAAGCAAGGGTAAAATAACCTAGGGTATAATGGTGCATTTGTGGGAGGGTAGGTGAAAGAGGAGTTTTTCTTGTATCTTGTAACTAAGGAATCTCATCCAAGGAGTAATGTTGCTTCCCAGGGGGATGGGAGAGTTGGCAGATGGTTAAATCTGAAGACATGTTGATAATTTCCTACAGTACATCAGACAGTCCTAACAACAAAGAATTATCTGGTCCCAAATGTCACTTATGTTGATACTGAGAAAACCTGATTTAATCTCTTATAAAAATATGCCTTGCCTATAATTTTAGGAGCAAGACCATAGCTTTCATTTTTATTATGTTCACCTGCATTTCAATTTTTTAAATATTTATTTATTTATTTATTTTTAAAAGATTTATTATATTTATTCGTACAGAACTGGGGTACAGGCCAGAGATGCGGAGGGTGAGAGGATTCACCAGAGACAGAGCGGGAAGCAGAACAGGCAGATCGACGAAGTACACTGCTGAGGGGAGCAGCGGGCGGGTCAGGAGAGGTCTGCCACGCCATGTGGTCACCTCCGGGGCAGGCGGGAATCGAACTCATGTGGAAGCAGCTTTAGATTCTCAGTGCTGTGCTTTAACCTGCTGCGCCACCAGGGAGGGCCTAAATATTTACTTTTATTTAATTTTTTGAAAATACCAATCTCTCCCCTCAGGTGTGATCACTGTAGTGTTCTCACCACCCAAAGCATCTATAGCCCATCACCATATTTCCTTGTGCTCGCCAGGACTTCCAGTCCAACCCTATATTCACCCTTCCCTAAACCTCCCCCTTCATGGATACCTCACATCTATGGTCAACCCTCAAGGTTTGTGTTTTTCTGACCCTTTATTTGTTTTTTCTATATTCCACATGTAAGCGAAACTATGCAGTACTTTTTTCCTTCTGACTTTATTTTGCTTATTTAGCATTAACCTTTCCAGCTCCATCCATGTTGCTGGCTGTAAATGACAGGGGTTTATCCTTTTCAACTGCAGAGTAGTATTCCATTGTGTATGTGTGTGTGTGTACCATTTCTTTTTGATCCATTCATCTGCTTTGGTGCATTTGGGTTGTTTTCATGTCTTAAGTATTACAAAAGTGCTGCAGGTTTCCTTTTGAATTAGTGTTTTTGTGTTCTTTGGGTAGATTCCTAGATTGGAATAGATGGGTCATATGGAAGTCTTCTGAGGAACCTCCACAAAGCTTTTCATATTTGCTAGACTAGTTTACATTCCTACAATCAGTGTAAGAGGGTTACTTTTTTCCTCACATCCTCACCAACATTTCTTCTTTCTGTTTTATCTTTTAATAACCTAATACATTTTTAAATTAAAAGGTTTTATTTTTATTGAGTGGAAAATACCGTTTCCATATATCTCCTCTACAAGCCACTTAGAATTTCTCCATTAACATCTTGCTTTAGTAGTATATTTATATAACTTATGAATTAATATTAATACATCATTGTTAACTGTAATTCATAATATGTATTACATCTTTATACAAATAACACCCTCAGTAACCACACACTGACTAATCATTTAACAAAAAACATGACAATAAAAAAGGAAACTGGCCCTCCCTGGTGGCGCAGCAGGTTAAAGCCCTTCACTAAGAAGCTATAGCCACTTCTGCATGAGTTCAATTCCCGCCTGCCCCAGAGGTGACCACGTGGCGAGACAGACCTCTCCTGACCCGCCCGCTGCTCCCCTCAGCAGTGTACTTCGTCGATCTGCCTGTTCTGTT
>NW_004567109.1:52881063-52900837 GCF_000260355.1 Condylura cristata
TGCACGGGACTATGGTGATGGCACATGGGTGATTTGGTGATGGGGAGCCCATGTAGATTACAGCTGATGTAAAAATGGACTATTATATTAAAATAAACAAAAAACAAACACAGATATTCAATGATTTAAAGGAAAAAAAGAAAAAAGATGGCTGGGGTGCACTTAACAGATAAAATGTGGGAGGAGCTGGGAGGCCTGCCCTAAATCAAAAATAGTTTGTGCAAATTCTCTCTGTCCACAGCCTTGGGACCCTCAGGAGATGCTGGGATTTAGAAACAGCCCACCCAGCACCAGTGCTCCACTCTGAACAGACTGCCTTGGTAGTCAGATTCACAACCACCTCCTTTACTTTTTTTGCTTTTGTATATTTTTGTCTTCTCCCTCTAAGTTATAATTTCCTATGGGAGAAAGAATCACTTTAATTCCTAGCCATGGTTTCCTTTCTTAAAATTCCAAAATCTGTACAAATATTTTGAACTGGAATAAAGCACAATCGTCTCTGCTTATTTTTAATAATACTGAAAACACCAATTCTTGCCTCTTTCACCATAAGTAAACACACCATCATAAAAAGTGCCATGTGATATGCTATAGGAATTTCAGGATAGGGTATGGTCTGCCCTTTCCTAAACTTCACCCTTGCCCATTTAGTACAATTGAGAGAAATGAAATTTCTGCAACAGAAAGTCTTTTCTCATCAATTACAGATGTGGCTTGGTGTCACCTAAGCAGAGCCAGAAGTCCTTTGGGTTTTCAGTATTGCCTTCACTTTTCCTTCTACCTCTCCCCTTCCTTCAATTGCCCCCCCTTCCCTTCTTTCCTCTAGTGCTATGTGATAGTCCCTTATGGAGCAAGTTTTAGAGAAATGGTGGGTAAAAAACTGCAATACTCAAGGGAGCCATCTCTTCTTGAGTCTTAAGTTTCCATTTATTCCAGACACTCTGACTCTTCCTCTCCCAAATCATTCTAGTCATTCTGTGCTATTTCTGGCAGCTCATGTGTTGAATGAAATGCAAGAAAAGGGAGTAAAAACACAATTTTTTGTTTAGTGAAATTAAAAGGTAAAATTGAATAGTCAAGACTACTGAATGAATTCCCAGAGCTCACATGGAACATGTTCTCTTTAAATATACAGATAGTTAGAGAGATAAATATATATATATATTATATATATATATATAAGTATATGTACATACATATACATGTATGTATGCATATATATATATATATATATAAATAGAAAGAGAGAGAGAGTGTGTTAAGGATAAAGGTATAGAAAACACAGCATGCAGTTTTAAAAATAATGTGTAGCTACAAACGTTATTCCTGTCTTTAACCACTGCTCAGCTTGAAAACTCAAGAGTCATCCTTGACTCATTCTTACACTCACATGCAATCAACCTGGGTACACATCCAGTTGCCTCTACCTTCAAAAATGAACCTCTTCTACCTCAACTGTGCTTATTAAGATCCAAGTGACTTGTCATCTTTTGTGCATTTCCTTGCTTTACCCTCAGCATCTCCTGCAGTCCTCTTAACACAATGCAAGAATGACCCTTCTAAATGCCAAGTCAAAACCTACTGTTCTGCTCAAATATCTGCCATGTTATGCACCTGCAGGTTAAATCTACCCAGCATCACTTCTTGTAAGGTTTGTTGGAGCACAGCCACATCCATTCATTACATATAGTCTATGGCTGCTTTCATGTTACAACAGCAGAGATAAGTATTTGCAACAGAGACCCCAGGGTCCATAAAACAAAATATTAACTATTAGTCCTCTGTCTGAATAAGGCTGCCAACCCCTAACCTAGCATATAATGCCTTCTATAAAGCCCTACTGATAACTCTACCACTCTGACAGTGTTGCAATTCTGTTTCACTAGCAAGGCCATGCCAATTCCACCAAAGACACCATGTAACTGCTATCTTAAAACCACTGCATTGGTTATTCCCTTTGCCCAAAATGTCACTACCCCAGATGCCAGTTTGCTTACTGTTCGTTGCATAGAAAAAGGGGGTTGTAGAACAGGGTTGTGTGTGGTGAGAGGATTCACCAGACAGAATGGGGAGCAGAGCAGGCAGATCTACTGAAATACACTGCTGAGGGGAGCAGTGGGCTACACAGGAAAGGTCTGCTACACTATGTATGTCACCTCCTTGGCCATGGTGACAGCACTGAGACTTAACCTCTAGGTTATCAGGGCTGCCCCTTGCTCACATTTTATCCCCTTCATATGTTGCATGATAAAGCTTACTCTGATCATTCCATTTAATTCTGCAATCTATACACCCATTCTCATCTGCTTTAACCCCCTCATCTTAATTTTTCCATAAAACTTATCACCTTATAACACAATAGTAATTATTATATGCAAGGTTTAATTTTGTTTTCCTCTATAGAGCCTATTTTCCATGAGGGGCTCTTGTACCCACGCACTTACAGTCACAGTGCCTGTCACATAGCTCGCATGTATAAACAGTATTAGCTGATAAAACGATACTGAAGAAAGAGAACATTACCATCCCTTTGGGTCCACTATGTGCCTTTCTGTAATCACAGCCCCAACTGCCTTCTAATGGAAACACTCTGCTGGTAACTTGTTAATCAGTTATCTTTCTTTATAATCTCACCAACTTTCATCTATCTTTACAAAACAGAAGGTTAGTCAGCTTTTAAACTTTATATAAATTGATTATGTGTACATATCCATCTGAGACTTTTTTCCTAACGTTGTAAAATTCACCCACATTAGTGCACACAATTATGACGCTACATTTCACTGCTAGGTTGTAGTCCAGTGTATCATAAACCATAGTTCATGTATTTTTTCCTTTTAGTACACTATATTTAGGTTGTATCAATGTGTGTGTGTGTGTTTTTTTTTATATAAACCATATGCCAACTTCCTCTACATATGTATAAAATTTTCTCCAGGCTTCACACCTAGGAGTTGAGTTATTTGGTTACTAGGGTACAAATATTCCATTTTACTCAGTAGTGCAAATTGTTTTCCAGAGGGTTACACAAATGTATATTTCTAGCATTGTAAAAGAATTCTATAGCTCTATATCTTCACTAACACTTGACTTCATCAGACCTCTCATGGTAGTGGGATAAAGGGTAACTCACTGTGGTTTTAATTTTCATTTTTGTGATCGACAAGAAATTCAGAATCTTTTCATATGTCTATGAACCATTTGTTATTCCTTTTTCTGTGAAATTCCTATTCATTTTTTCCTCTTGGGTGGTTTCGCTTTTCTAATTTACTGAGCTTTACAGAAGCTTTCTCTTTAAAAGCTTAATTTTCTCAAGGCATTGAAGTTAGGAACAATTACAAGACACAGCCTCAAGATGTCTAAAGGCAAAACCGTCTTGAAGTGTAAGATAGTAGAGTGGATTGTTCCTGGCACACCAAGAAAAAATTTATGTAATATTTGTGAACTAAGTAAGTAAATGTAAAAGTAAATATTTAGCAGAACCTGTCAAAAGGTGGCCCCAGATTAAGCTAAACAGTAAATGTCTCTGAGGGAAATTTTATTTAAAAAATTAGTAAAGTGAGAAAAAAAAAACAGCATGCAAATAAATTTCTCCAAGGAATCAAACAGTTCCTAAAAGATGTTTGATAAATGTAGTTGAGTTTCACCAACAAATGGGCCTCATAAGTATAATCAGGCAGGGATTTTCTGTAATATTTAGTCTTAGTGGGTAATGCCAAACTGTTTTCTATAGATGTCCAATAAATGTGGCAGTTTCCAACACCATTTCTAGAATATATGCCAGATATATCCATCTTTAATTCAGTTCTTTTATTATGTTAATAAGACATTTTTCTTTTACAGTTCAAGATAGAAACAATGACGAAAACTGGCATTAATAAATGTTTTGTAAAGTAAATATCAACATATTTTCCAAGGGTTATATTAATGCACATCCCAGCCAAATTATATTTATTACAATTCCAAATGCAGATCTATTCATTCCTCATCTTAGAGTGAATGATGCCTATTCATTGCTAAAATGGTATATTGTACCAAGGAACTGAGACAAAAATCCCATGACACTCTAACTGGACATACTGTTCTCTCTTGGGAAACATTTAAGCTCCTCATGAATGTCCGTTTTGTTTATTTGGGAAGGGATTTCCTTCTATATAGCTATTGTTAGAAAGCAGATGGACCTTATTGTTATACAGCCCAGTTCAGGGCATTTCAAGTTATTTATTCCTCATGCCTAGTTCAAAACTTGCTTTATAGCAGATTGATAAGCTTTTCAGTAAATTTAATATCTCAGTATTTATTAAGAAGCACTCTTCCTAGTCTTCTAACTCTAACAACTTCACCCACTTAAAATAATGTTCATTATCACTTATCAGGGAAGTGTAAATCAAAACCACCAGGAAATACCACTGCACACCTGTGATAAGGACCTGCAGCAAAAAGACCGGAAACTGTGTTACTGAAGGTTTCAAGAAAATGGAGTTCCCTAAGCTGCTGCTGGGAATGTAGACCAGTTCAACCTCAATGGAAATGATTCAAAATATTAAAAATGTACCTATCATATGAGCCAGCAGTTTCACTCCTAGGTATTTATCCAAAGAATACAAAAACACTAATTCAAAGGGACATGTGCTCTCCTACATTCCTTGCAACCTATTTATAACAGCCAACCTATCAAAACAACTTAAGTGACCAAAGACAGATGAGTAGGTAAAAAGTATGTGGTGTACATATATGCAATGGATTACTAATCAGCTACAAAAGTAGATGAAATCATGCCATTTGCAATAACATGAATGGGACTGGCAGAGGAGAGGTGGTGTTAACTGAAATAAGTCAGAAGGAAAAAGACCAAATGATTTTACTCAAATGTGGAACACAAAGAAAGAAAACACTAAATGATTTTACTCAAATGTGGAACACAAAGAAAGAAAACAAAGGAACAGTCAAACCAAACCAAAACAAACTCTAGAAATCTGAATGTAGAATTGAGACTACCAGAGGGAAAAGTTAGGAGTAGAGAGTCCAAAGTGGAGGAGACGTAATAGACCATGATGGAAGGTTGTGGGGGCTTTTGTGGAGGGGGCGGTGACATAAAGCTGGAGAGATGTGAGCTATATTTCTAAATCAAATAGTGTCATAAAAACAATTTTATCTCAAGGAAGAACACACAGTAAAGCTTTATATTGCGCAGCAATTCTACCGAGAAATAAATCTGAGATGTTTGAACTTGTGACTTTAAACTATTTTAGAAAATATTATTCAAAGAAATTAATTTTAACTATTTAATAAATTTCTAATTAGAAATGTTCTACTGAGCATCCATCACAAGAAATAAAAATGGTATTACCTCAAAACATGAAATTTCAAAACACTAGAGTTGAAGAGAACATCTTTAAAGCTTACAGTGATTAAAAAATAAAACAAAAATTTTTAAAAGTAATGAAAATATTATCAGAAAATATCTGATTTTTTAATAACAACACTGGAAGCTAGAAGTCAACAGGATAATGATTTTAAATCTGGGGGAATTAAGCCAGACTAAAATCAAATGGAAGAGTAGACTGAAGATTTTTCAAATATTCAATGTCTCAAAATTAAAATCATTCTTCCTTTCTTTCTTAGAAAATCCTACAGGAGAATGTGCTTCTCCAAAATTAGAGGGTAAAACAAATAAAAAAGATTTGAAATACAGAAAACAGGGAATTCATTACCAATGTACAGTGTGTTCCACGATGGCAATAAAAGACCTAGGAATTCAGTTACAGAGAAGATCTAGAAAGCAACTTGCCTCACTTGGTGAGAAATGCCTACCACATGCTCAGAGATGACCAGATGTGTTCAAAGGATGGAAAAGAAGGGAATACTTACGCATGTATATGACCACAGTATTAAGTCCTTTCAAAGTCAATAATTAACTAAATTATAAAGGTAATGAAGGATTGTAGCATAAGGATATCACTTGGGTAGGTAGAAATGTAATCTCCAATAGTTAAAAATATTGAAATTAGAGGACTAAAATTGGGAGTAGAAGATGGAGAAGTATACTAACTTTTCCATTAAAAGACAGAATTCTACGACTCACAGCACACTAAATTTAATGTTCAACGTAGATAAAAAATAAAAAATTACTCAATAATAATCAAGTAAAGTGAGAGCTATTCTATTACACCAAGTATGAGGTATCTCCTTTTTACAAAGGAATTTCTGGGAGCTGGAATGAAAGTCTAGACTTGGAGATAAACAAGAGACTGGCTGACAGAATAAGAGGTCATTGGGTAAAGAGGCGTTACCCAAGGTTAAATAATTTTCTGAAGACAGATGCACTGGTAGTATCTAATGTTCTGACTTTAGCCCAGGAAGCTTTCCTTCTTCAATATTAAGAGTTTTCAGGGTATGATTAAATATTCAGTGATAGAATTTTATTCCTTTTGCATATGATAAACCTTAATGAGAAATGGGATTCTAGTTTCAGAAATAACATTTCTTGAAAGCTTACTTATATGGTGCCACTTAACATACCTTAACCAATTTTCACAACGATTTGATGAAATATTAGTCATCAGCATTTTACAGATGAGGTAACAGTTTTCTAAGGATAGGTCACTTTGCTCAAGGACATACAGGTAGTAAGTGAGCATCAGGGCTTGGAATCCAGGTAGAACTAACTTCAAAGCATAAGTCCTTTCAGTTCTCTTTCTTATATGACCATAAAAGTGCATGGAGGTTGCAAAATCAAGGGCTAGGTCTTTATATTATACATGGGACCAGTGGTAGGGATGGCACCACCTGGCTCAGGTTGGTGTTAGATGTTAAGGGCTCCTTGTCCCCACCCCTATCTAAGCTCTATCATAGGACTTGGCGCATTTTATTGTGATACCCATTTGCACATCGTCTCCTAGGCTGAAGAGCTTGCCCTGGATAGGCAGTGCAGCCCATTCACCTGTGCAGGCTCTAGCATAGGGCTTGTCCCAGAATAAGGCCTCGAAATGTATATGGTGAGTGGACCTGTGTTAGTTTTAGGGAAGGTATGAGAGTATTTAGTGTTCTTGCTAGAAACCTTAGCTACACCTAATTATCCATATTTAACCAATCCAGATATTCAATGCTTTTATCAGAAGGCATTAGAAGGAAACTACTAGTCAAACATTAATGTCAATAAGTCCTTTAACTGTTTCTTTTATTTCTTCCTGAAGAAGAATCTCCCCCTTTTTCCCTTGTCAATTTTCAATCAACCAGCTGAAACCTGAGCTCATTCTTGATTCCACCCTTCCATTTCCCTCTGTATCTACATAAACTTGAAGTTTTCACTAATCTTATCACATTAAACTGTTCCACTAACCTTATCACATTAAACTGTTCCGTTCTCTCCACTGCCATAACCTTAGCACAGACATTCATCAAAGATGACTCACTGGATACACTATCATTTTTTAATCTCCCTTTCCCTAGGTTACCCACACTCCAAAATATGAGTGGGTAAAATGCAATGGCAGGATGGAGTAGTGTAAGTGTTCTGATTGGAGGTGATTTATGTGTGAGAAGCCTGTATAGTAACTGACAACAGCATAGATTCCTAAAACAAGTTTGAGGATGTTTGTTTGTTTGGTGGGTGGGGGTGGGGGGCCAAAGGGTTAGGGAATTAGCTTGGAAGGGATGGAATTTAAGCAGGTCTCAAAAGAAAGAATTCCACTGGTTCAGGGATTTATTTTATATTCTGTAATAAAACAGATGCCATATGCCAAAAGTTGAATTTTGCTTCTCAAAATGAGGTGCATAACCTCTCACAAAATTGAACTGTCATGACCAGTGCATTATATCACTTATAACAAGTATGCTGCATTTTCAGCAGAAAAATCCTTTCTCATGCATGGTAGTAATAAATCATGGAGCAAGGACGAATTTAAAAAGCCAAGTGACAGCACACAATTCAAAGGACGTGGCAGCCAGTCTAAGAGAGTAAAGTGAACAGTTACAGGGAAAGTTTCCATGTGGGAGGACTTCATTGGACCACACTTCTTTCCTGCTAAACAGCAATTCCTCATTTGGCTATTCATTATTCACCTCTTCTTCCTGTGTACAGATGTTCTGTCCTTTAAATAGGTTGTGCAGGATCCTGAGTAACCCTGAGAGCACCAAAATAAACAGCAAACCAAGGCTTCTTTCTAATTATGAAAAGGAGTGGAGAATTTGTCTTTTCTTCCTCATCTTCATTCTCATCACCTCCTTTCCCCTCCCCTCTTTCTCTTTTGCTCTCTCTCTCTTTCTCTCTCTCTCTCTCTCTCTCTCACACACACACACACACACACACACACAAACACCATAGAAAGGCTAACAGAAACATGTCAGAATCTGCTTTATTTCAACCCATAGATGGGATCGAAGCAGTTGAGAAGAGAAAGTTGAGATTATGTGTCAGGGATAAATAAAATGCAAATCATGTAGGTTGTGCTGTAAAGAGTGGGGGAATTTCAGGACCTGGAGTTGAACCTGAGCTGATGAGAGCTTCCGCGGCTTGGCTCCTCTTGTGTGAATGTCTTTCCTAATATAAAACTGTGCTCCTTGATTTCTTAGGATTAAAAAGTTACCATCATGAGTATAATGACAACAGTAGTAACAGCTGTAGAAAGCATTTATCAGGTGCCCATTCTGTGCCAGGAACACATTGTTTTAATGCCTAATTTGATTCTTACAACAACATGATGAAGTAAATACAATCATTATCTATACTTTGTGAATGAGGAAACTGAAAGGATTACTTCTCTGTGGTCACTGATCAATAGCAAAGCCAGATGTTGAATCTGTACTATTCTTTCCTTTATCCTTACTTGAGCAAGGTAAATGGTACTGCTGAACTTTAAAACTTGGAAAGAGACCGCTGATACTGTTTCTATGAACTGGACTCTGACTCTGGAAAAATGTTCCATTTGGATTTCAAAGCAACATGGCTACTGACATTCTATTGTTTTACACAAAAGCTGGTGTGTTTGAGTGGAATAACAAGCATGCTGGTGGCATGGGACTGAGAAATAGATTCTAGGTGTAGGGTTAAACTGAGTTCATAAAGTACTTAAAATATTGTGGTAAAGGTGGTGTGAACTGGAGAAGGTTCTAAGATGTTTTTGTGATGAGGTAGAAGTATAGGACGTAAATACAGAAGTCCAACCTAAGTGAAGAAACAGAAGCATAATATACCTTGGAATAATAAAGATAGGTTAACTTCAAACCAGTAGCTCTGCATTTTGGTCTGGTGTTGCATCACTAATTAGTGCTCATCCGCTTGCAGAGCTATCAAAATTGCAGATGCCGGGTGTGGAGAAGCAACTTGGTCTGACACAGGGCAAGTGGCAGTAAATCTTTCCAATTTCATGCAGAATAGCTTCAAGTTCATTGCTCAAGATGGAGTATTTACACCAAGGAAATTGGCAAGTACTTTAAATCAAGGTGTGTTTCCTAGGCATTGGTTACTGACAATTCACCAGAACACTAATGACTACGTCTACCCTCGAAGATTCTGACTTAATGGTTCTTGGGTACAGCTTGGGGATCAGTAATTTTAAAACTCCACCAGATGATTCCAACCTACAATTCAATACAATTCAAACCTTAAGCTAGCACTGAGATTCCAGATCTCCGCACTGTCACCATCTGGGAGCTTGTCAGAAATGCAGAGACTTATTCCACCCAACACTGGTGGGTTACAAAATCACAATCTGCAGTTTAAATGTGTATACACAATGTTTGAAAAGCACTGGACTAAAACACTTTTAACACTCAAATACTTATTGGCCAGTGACCCAATCATAAAAGAATGAAAAGAAAAAGAGAGAGTATCAAGAAAAGAGAATGGCACATAGGTGAGTATGAAGAGGCACATCCAGCCTAGAATAAATAATAGAATAAATATACTTGGAAAATATCTGCAAGGCTCAGGTGAGATCTTGTGTCTTATTTCTCTTAAATCTACAAGTATCTCACTGACATGTCCCTCTCATCTCTGATGATTTCTTTAAAGAACTGTGAAAAAAAATGGAAAAGAAAAATATGCAGCTCTGCTAATTAGTGGTATATTTCAGAGTACTCAATTCTATTTTTTTATTTTTACTTTCTATTTTTTACATCTTTCTTCATTTTGTACATTTTTTCATCTCAGTTTTAATCTCCGTGGACTTCCCACAACCACTTCACCAAGGTGCCACCACCATAGTCCCCTGTGCTCCTCTCACCGAAATTTTAATCCTATTCTTCTCTCCTCCCCATAGAATGTCACTGGGTTATAGTGTTAGTTGATCAGGAGAAAAAAAAAAGCAAACAAACTAGATTCTAAATGCAATATTACTAAACTCATAAAATCTGAGACAACCTAAGTCCCCATTGACAGTTTCAAGAATAAGGTTAAGCAAGCCAGTGACAAATAATGGCTTCTTGAGACTCAATTCACATTGTCTTTATACAGATTCCACAGTATAGATATATTTAGCCAGTAACATTTCATATTCAAACAATAATTCCTATATGGTTTTAAGAGTTTTGGACTCTGTTAACGTGGAGCTGCTGTTTTAACAATCAAGAAGATCTTGATCTCTTTGGGATAGCTCATAAGCTTAATACCAATATCAAGAAGTCTTTTTCTATGAAAAGCCTTAGAAATACTCCAAAATCCAGCCCAACATTTGAAAATCAAATGTTGATAGAATCATAGAAAGTCTGGGAGACACCTTAGAAATTTGACCTGAACCATTAATCCCACAAGCAGTTTTTTTTCCCCGAAGAAGTATGCAAATAATTTTCTAATTTTTTCACTACCTTCACCTTGACACCAGACAGAAAAGGCTTCATCATTAATCACCTGACCAACCTTTACTAAGACCTTGCTCTATGCAAGACACTGAACTACGTACTTGGGGTACAAAGAGAAAAGAGTTATATATGTCACTTTTATTGCTTCATAGAAGATCCAAAGGACACACTGCCACAATCATCTGTCTCCCAAACAGTCCTGGCATGTCCACTAAGACCAGAAATCGGAAACTGCATTTCAAAAGTAAAGACCATGTAATTGGACCAGAATTTCCAATGGCTGCTTATATAAAGAAGTACCTTACTTTAGCAAAAGGGAAAAACCTGTTTTCAAAGTAGTGGAATGAATGAATAATGATATAATGTCTTGGATTTTTTTTCACACTTTTGCCCACTTGTGGCAGCATGAACTTCATAAAACGCAGAGACTTTTTTTTTTTTTTTTTGGTTGGAAAATAGAATCCTGCTTACGTAATCTTTTTGTACTGAAACAACTTCCACTTAACATAACACAGGACCAGAGATAAATGATGGCCAGGAATTCATTCTATAGGTAGGCTCTTTGCCAAATAACATCAGCTGCTAAAGGGAAAACCAACCAACCACATTTCCAAAGCAGAAAAATAAACAACACCCTAGTTTGTCACTAGGGTTCTTTCAGATGAGCAGAATTCAGAATTCAGCAGCTTTCTATATGCACACATTGACAACACTGCATTGATTTTGCCAGCAGCTGTGCTATTTGAATTGAGAGCATGCCCTTGAAACTTAAAAAGTGACCAGTCTTCTAAAACTGCCCTATTTGTTTACACTCTACAAAGGCCATAATTGTTTTCTCCCTCGGGGACCCCAACCGTATGTCTTGGGCCACTTAAGAGAGAAAAGTCTGAGACCTCTTTGTTAAAAATTAGAAAGCCAGCATTCTTGCAGACAGAAACTCCCTTTGCTTACTTGCACAGTTCATTCAACAACAGAAACACACACATACAGCTTTAGATGAGATTGTAGCTTCTTCAATTATTCACAACAAAATGCAAAATGGTTTGTAAGCCAGTCCCAATGTATAGTGGCTGGATCGTGTCAAGTAATGTTCTTCCCTCCACCAGCACCCCCAATCCTGTAGGGCAGAGGCCCTAACTCGGCCTGATTTGGCTTGGCAGGCAGAGCAGACTTGTTACTCCAGCTGTGTCTGATAAGCAGATGACATGATAAAGCACTGTCTGCATTTTAGGCTGCACTAACTAGCAAAGTGTGGAAATTCAAATACTTTGTATCGGATGATCTTCACTTAAAACTACAAGGGGAAGTATTCTTCACTGTTAGAAATCTGTGGACTAAACTAATACAAATTCTTCCTGTTTATAATCCACGATGAGTTACAAGTCTGTTGATTATAGTATCTCAAAGTCCTGGAAGCTTTCTTCTAGAACTTGGGAATATCAATTGTGTGTGTGTGTGTGTGTGTGTGTGTGTAGTTTTAGAATTATATAAAGCAATAGTGAGAAATTGAATGCACTAGTGGTGAATTATTCACCAAGTAACCATTATTGTTCACTAGTGCTACTAGTGATTTTGCATCCATTCCCTTAATCTAAACAAACTAGGAAGTGTTTGACCTCAGTCTTGGCTTTGTTTGAACTTGCTATGATGATTACCAGATGAAAGATCTGAGGCAAGATACTTAGCCTGATCAATGGTTAAAGCTCATCACTGTGCACTGGACTGTGGTGATGGCACACGGGTGAACTGGTGGTGGGAGGGATTACAACTGAGATGAAAAAATGCACAAAATGAAGAATGATGTAAAAAAAATAATAAAAAATATATTTAAAAAGTTAAACAAAAAAATATCATCGTGAAATGTAGATTAATAAATGATGCTGACAGGGATGCTTCAAGGATTAAAAGAGATAATCTTTGTTAAACTGCTTTCTGAGTATTGTTTAGATAACTCTGTAAAGGTCTTCGCACAGTGCCTGTCACATAGAACAAGCTCAGTAAATGATAACTCAGTAAATAATCACTGTATTATTACACTCAGCAGTGTAGAGACCTTCAGAGGGGCCAAATGATGCCCCAAAAGATATAATCAGAGGGAACTAGATTTCAACCTTCTGTATCTTATCTCTACATATTTACTAAGTACACATACAGTTTTGCCAGACAAATGGTACTACACTAGATACAGTAAGGGAAGAAAACAAATGCCAGAAAACACAGTCCAGACTTCAATTTCAGTGCAGAATTAAGTCACAGGAACCACACTGGCTCTGCCACCAGAAACAAAAATCAAACAGACTCAGAATAACAACAGTTTTCAAGACATCAGAATTGGGCACTTAACTTCCCATTTGTGAAAAATGGGAAGAAAACAAAATGACCCCTGCATCAGCCTAGTTTTCTGCTTTGAGATAGTTTTCAAAGTGTGATATGAGGACAAACTCTGGAAACACCCCAAGAACAGCCTGAATAGTTAGAGTCTGGGGAGAACAAGGCAGAGTTTATAGAGAGTACCAGAGAGGAGACAGCTGTACAGAGAAAAAAACGCTAGAAGTCTGCAGACGGTTCCCCTTGAGTATTCAGCTGACTAGTCAGTGCACATGTGTAAATAAACATATAGCAGAAAAATATCTGGAAAGACCTAACTATTTGGACACAAAATAAAACACTTCTAAATAACCAATGTGTGGAAGAGGACTCAAAAAAGAAATTAGAAAACATTCTGAACTGAATGAAAACCAAAACATAACATTTAAAATGTGTAGAGTGTTACTAAAGCAATTTCTATAGTATTAAATGCCTGTTAATGTAAAGCCTCAAAAAAGAACTAAAAAAAAGAAGCATAAATTGAATGTAAGACATTTACAGGTAAGAAAATAACAAAAACCAGTGAAAAAATAAGTAGAAAACAGCAAGAAATAGTGATCAGTTAAGCCAACCATTTGTTTTTTTGAGAAGATTAATAAAATATATAAACTTCTATCTGACTGATCAGGAAGAAAAGAAAATACTGTTACCAAGGTCAAGAAGTAGAGAAGTGGCATTATTAAAGATTCTACAGATGTTAAAAGAGTAGTAAAGCCATCCTGTTTTGATCTGTATTCCTCCCTTTCCCCTGCAGAATGTCTCTGATTTATAGTTACCTCTTAATTTTGACTTTTTTTTTCCTGATCCCTTATTTGGTTCCCCTATATCCCTCCCATAAGGGAAACCATTCCATATTTTTTTCTTTTCTTTCTGACTTATTTCACTGAGCCTAATCCATTCCAGGTCCCTCCAAGTCTAAGAATGGCATGCATTTATCTTTTTGGTTGCTGAGTAGTATTCCACCAAGTAAGTATACAACATCTTCTTGTTCCATCACCTAGTTTGCTGCATTTGGGTTGTTTCCATATCTTACCTATTGTAAATAGTGCTTCAATAAACACAGGGGTGCAGGTATCCATTTGCACTAATGTAAAAATGAATAATAATGTAATATATATACATAAATTTATTGCATAAATAATCCAACAACAAAAGAGATCATTAAAGCCAATAAATTTACTGACTTAGATAACATGAATAAGCTTCTTAAAAGAGACACAATATCAAAGCTTACTAAAAAAATTTATAACTTGACTAGTCCCATACTTACTAAGTTAAGTGCACAGTTAAAAGCGTCCCCATAAAATTCCAAGCCCACAAACTTTCTTGGTAATTTCTACAAATACTAAAGAAAAAAATAAAGATATGTCTATACAAACTCTTCTCAAAAAATTTAAAAGGAGTCAGCATTACCCTGACACACAAAGAAGACAAGGATATTAACATAAAATTATCAAATTGAATTCAACAAGATATAAAAAGGATAATTTATGCCCCAGGAATATAGGTTGGTTCAACATTTAAAAATCAATGTAGGCCCTCCCTGGTGGCACAGGGGGTTAAAGCACAGCACTAAGAAGCTTAAGCCACTTTCGCATGAGTTCGATTCCCGCCTGACCCGGAGGTGAACACATGGCATGGCAGACCTCTCCTGACCCACCCGCTGGTCTCCTCAGCAGTGTACTTCATTGATCTGCCTGTTCTGCTCCCCACTCTGTCTCTGGTGAAGCTTCTCACCACCCCTGAGCCTCTGGCCTGTATCCCAGTTCTGTATGCACAAATAAATAAATCTTTAAAAAAAATCAATGTAAATCTTTATTTTCAAAAATTAAAAAGGAAAAAAATCTTTATTTTCAAAAATTAAAAAGGAAAAATATGTATAATATCAATATATGACAAAAAGGATCTTACAAAATCCAGCATCATCAATTATTGACCAAACTCTCAGAAATAAGGAATATAAGAAACCTCTTAACTAGACGAAGGCTAGCTACAAAAACAAAGCTCTCACTAAATATCTACTACTGAAAGAGATCAAAGTAAAATTGTTTGGACTCGGGTAAGTTCATTCTTCCATCCTCAACCCTCCTTTCATGTAGAGCCTAGGGCACTGCCTTTCACTCAACTCTGAGGGTCCAAAGGTCATGATGTGAAAGCCACCAGTTTGGGCCATAGAGAGCCAAGGAACCAATTTAATGATAAATAGCTACTGAAACCCTACTCGGTGTGACAGCCAATAGTCATGATGAGGATGCTGGTGTTATATGATACCGTAGTATCATATATTAGATATGATCTAGACCTTGACTAGAGCCTAACTGTAATCCTTGCAAATGGAAGTACTGTCCCAGTGTTGGCTAGAGGACAATGAATGCCTACTATGAATAAGATCACAAAGTAATGACTCATGGATTCAAACTCAAGAACATTTTTTCAGCACCAAGGACACAGAGAGATATTGAGTAAATATGTGTAGCTTTCTTAAGTTTCAATTTAACTTGAAGATTGGAGCAAAAATTATTTTATCATACAAATTGATAAGTTGCAGAATACAATTCAAATTTAGCTGTATATTTAAGAAAACAAAATGCATGATTTGAAAGAAAATTCATGTTTGTAGCAGATAATTTTAAACTTAGAAGCAGGTACTCATTTTGCTATCATCGGGGTAGACCAGCTGACCAGAAGAGGGGGTAAGACAGCCACAGTTAATATACCCACATTTCCAAATTAAGTAAAAGCATCACACATACAATCCTACAAGTCAAGAACACATAAAGAAATGCCAAGTAAGTATTAAAACACAAAGTACTAGCAAAGCATACACTGGAGACAGACAGACTGCACTCACAGGTGGTAACTAGCAGACAAGTAGACATCCAATGAAAAGGGGCAAATTTTACATTTTCCTTCCTTAAAGCATGCATAGCTCATTTGCAACACCCCAAATCCTGCAAAGAACACTTTCCCTATGTGTTGACACTGGAGGAATTCTGTCTGCTAGAATAAGGTTGCAATAGCAAGGGCAGGATGACATGACCTATCAGGCCCCTTTTAATTGCTAATGGTGCCTCCTTGCACAGTGACACAAATGGCCATCTTTCTGTCATGTGACAGAAACAGGCATTTTGCCTGGTGAGATGTGTACAATTTGTTACTTGCTTATTTGATTTCAAATGAGTCCTTCATTATGCAGTTAAAGAGATTATTTCTTAGAGGCAACAGAGCCCACCTTCCACACCTGCTGATAGACATGAACAGCGACAAAATGCACACAATTCAGAGGAATGGGCAGATGAACAGCCTCAGTGGTAAGCAGGTCATGGCACCTATACAATAACAACCTAAAACTGGAAGGAAAGGATGTTTGTAATCCCACACCAAGAAAGTTTTTAGATTGTCTTCCATGGAAAAGAGCCAGACAGCTGAGTCTCTTAACACCACCAAAACAAACCCTTCGGTAACCCAGTCTTATTTTTTAAAGAGACAAAACCACTTTCAATTAATACCATTTTCTAAGGGCATCTTGTTTGGTCTCTGTCATGCAGATGTTCACTTGGTTTGCACTCAACAAAGAAGCAGACAGATTCATTAAGACACACACAGACACACAAATTCCTCTTCTGAAAATTCACCACAAATTTTTCTAAAGTGCTTGCCTTCTGTGACTGCTGTCATGGGCACTGTAGCTCAGACTGCAGCCATGCTGCTGTCGTTTCCAGAGCTACTAAGGAATACCATCACTGCCAGGCTTCTCCAAGTAGAACAGTGGGTAAGGTAGCAGGGAGGATGGGCATCTGAAGCCTGATGCGCTGCCCCTTCAGTCTTGCTGGAATCACCCCCTTTTACCCTGAGTTATTAATTCCTTTTAGATCCTACTCCAAGCAAATTCCACCTCCCAATTGTATTCTGGGACTGTTTTACTGGGCCAGTGCCTAACTTGGTTACACATGTGTAACTACTACTAAACCTAATATTTCACAGTAGATGCTGGATGCTGACTTGGCTTTCTATTCTCTTGCTGATTACACAGAGAAGATGATTACCTCTCAACTAAAGTCTTGTGGTTTCTATTATAGTTTGAAGGATTTCTCTGATTTTTCTCTTAAAACCTGAAAGAGAAAAAATCAGGCTTGCTAAGCTCACTGATTTTCCCCAGAACCAGCACATTCTCACCCAGAGTCAGGAGACTTCTGCTTTACAGCTTTGAAAACATTTTCTGGATGTAGTTATATTCTGTGTGGTCTAAGTAAGGAGTCCCACACTAAACTGTGGGCATAACTGCTGAAAGTTAGGTGAGAAAGTAGGTACACATGTAGTCCAGACTACAAGAAAGACCACTGGTCTGATTCAGGTGGGCACTGATATCCCAGAACTCTCTGGGCAGGTGTGGGACTGGCAGCAGACAGGTAGGTGTCAGAGTTTTGGCACTAAGCAGCGTTTCCCCATTTGAAGCAGGAAGCTTAAGTCAAACCTTATGGAAAGAAGGGGTATAAGGAGTGAAGCAGGTGGGTGAGTTATAGACTACAAAGCTGTAAGTCAGTAGAAACCCAACAAAATTGCTTCTGATAACTCGCCAGACTTGGTTCATGGATAAGGTTGGGGCAGGCAAGGCTTGACAGCTGTTTGCATCCTTGACCAAGTTGTAAAATACATCAAAATAATTAATAAAATCTTCCCAAGTCTAAGAAGAGAAATTAGCCAGAGTGATCATCAATTTTGGCCTAACTAAACTTTTCAGTTTACAAGGGGTCCTTTTCCAGAGGGCAGTCTAGGACAATGATTTTGAAACCTTCCTAAGTAGCCTTGGTTTGCTTCCTTTCTTCAGTGTTTTCTTTGGAAAACTTTGACCATTTTGGAGTATTTCCTGAAAAAAACTATGCTCATAACCTGCAGGCTCTTAATCACTTTATTTATCTTGCCACATTTCTGGTAGTGGTAAGCTTTGAGAAGTACCCTTTCCACCTTCAACCTCAAACAGAAGTCCTTATGGAAATTGAAGTCACTCTGCAAGTCTCAACAATCTTTTAGACCAGCAACAAAAAAGAGAGCAAAACAGAGGATTCCTCTAGAAGTCTGCATACTTTCATGAATTCTTTTTCAGTCAATTTATGAAGTGGTAGAAAAAAATTGCTTGAGATAAAAATGTTGTATTTTGTGGATTATCTCTCACATTTACCTTTGCCAGGTTATTTTTCTGACATTTTCTTGCTAAGAAAGGACTTCCCCAAAATAGAATTGTAAGAGAAAATATGGAGCACTATTTATGGAAATAGGTTTGGAAGAGGTTGTCTGAGCAGCCGGATTAAGGATAGGAGCTAAAGGAATTTGAAACATAAGATAGAAGAGTAATTTGGAGATTCAGGGATTTTAAAAAGTCTTTTGAAGAAGACTGAGAAACACCTTTTTCTCCTCAAAGAAGACCATATTCCACAATTCTCTTTGGATCAACTTTAGTAACTATTTACAGCTTTTTTTTTTCTTTTCTTTTCTGAATGTCTCAGAATTTCAGTTTAACAAAAGAGAAAGACAGAAAGACAGACTTCGGTATATTTGTATTAGTCTCTGAGTGTTTTGAGCATAAATGAAAAATTAGAAAACAAAAGAGAAAAAGCAATGATGTCAACAGTTGGTTCTTTGAAAAGATCAACAAAATGTACAAACCTTACCTGGACTGGCCAAGTAAAACAAAGAGAAGACAGAATTTAGCAAAGTCAAAGATGAAAGAGGAGACATACCTGCTGATCCTACAATAATTAAATGGGATGACTTCATGCCAACAAATCAGACACTTACATGAGATAAAATATTTCTAGAAAGATATATTACCAAAATGACTCAAGAAAAATAGAAATTTAATAGGCCTATAACAAGGAAATAAATAGAATTAGTAATTAGTAATCTTGAACAAAGAAAACCCTGATCCCATGATTTCATTGGTCAATTCTAATAAATAGTTTGGGATGACATAACACCAATCATTCATAAACCCTCTGAAAATAAAACGAGATTTCCCAACTCATGTGGTAAGGCCAGTATTATTGTGATACCAGAACTAGAGGAAAACATATGAAGAAAACTGCAGACAAGTGTTACATATGAACACAGATACAAAATCCATCAAACTGAGTCCAGCAACATACCAAAAGGATTATGTAACATATCCATGGGATTCAGGGCAGAAATTCAAGATTGGGTTAAGATATATCAAGTAATATAATGCATGATTTGATAGAACAGACAAAAGCCACATAATAATCTCAATAGATGCAAAAAACCTAACACCCTTCCATGATTAAAAACCCTCAACAGGCCCTCCCTGGTGGCACAATGGGTTAAAGCACAGAACTGAGAAGCTAAAGCCCCTTTCGCATGAGTTCAATTCCAGCCTGCCCCAGAGGTGACCACATGGCATGGCAGACCTCTCCTGACCTGCCCGCTGCTGCCCTCAGCAGTGTACTCCATCAGTCTTCCTTTTCTGATCTCCACTCTGTCTATGGTGAAGCCTCTCGCAGGCCCTGAGCCTCTGGCCTGTACTCCAGTTCTGTATGCACAAATAAATAAATCTTAAAAAAAAAAAAAATCAGACCAACTGAATCAGAAAATT
>NW_004567109.1:52900960-52910879 GCF_000260355.1 Condylura cristata
TTTGTATTGTCTCACTACTTGATTTCAAACATTCTAAATTCACAGTAATCAAGATCATGCAAAGGAGAACCTCTCATAATAATCAAGACACTTTCAAGGATAAGCTTATATATATATAGATATATACTGATATATATATGTTGATATAAATATAAACATAGGTCAATGGGACAGTATTGGAAGTTCAGAAATATATACTATTTGATATTTGCCAAAGATGCCAGGATAATTCAGCGGAGTAAAGAAAAACCTTCTCAACAAACAGTGGAAGAAGCATCAGAGAGCCACCTAGAAAAAATATGAATAGACAGAGTCTCACCTCACACCGTATATGAAAAATGAATCAAAATGACAGAATTAAGCTTAAGAGCTGGAACTAAAAATCTTCTGGGAAAACTAACAAAAGAAAATCACTGTGGACTTGGGTTAGACAAAATGTCCTTAGCTATGATACCAAAAGCATCATCCACTAAATTGAGAAAATGAGATAAATCTTAGCATTCACTACAAATTTAAAATTTTTCTCTTTAAGTACAAAAAAAAAAGCCACAAACCAGTAGAAAATATTTGTCAGTAAATCATCGGAGAAAAAAATATCTAGCCACATATCTTTACAACTCAGTAATACAAACAACCTAATAAGAAAAGGGCAAAAAACAGTGGTGGATTTTATGGTATGTAAATTGTGTCTCAGTTAATACTGCTGGGGGGGGGAGGGGGGAAGGTACATGTTCTTTAGTTCTTAATTATAATAAAACTGAAAATTTCTGGACTGCTTCCTGCCTATTTATTGAGCACTAAAGTACCAGGTTCTGTGTAAAGAACTTTATAAAGATTGTTTTACTTAATTATTGAAATAATGCTAAAGTCAATATTACTTCTCAGTTTTTGTGGAAGGAAACAACCACAGAGAAAATAAGCGGAAATTCAGAGTCACTCAGCCAGGAAACTGAACAGCAGGGATTTGAACCCATACTTGGCTGGTGGTGTGACCTGGGTGCCAAATCCCCATATCTTAGCATTTGTGGACGTCCAAGCAAATCAATTCTAGTTTTGTCTGGTATATCCAAAGTAGCTTTTCTAGCTTCCCACAGTTCTTTCCTTTAAGATCTTTGTGGACATGGAGTTTATTTTCCTCCTTCCTGCCTGGGTCATTCACTTTCCTGTCAATGACTGTGATTCAGAGTTTTTTCATCTTCAGCTGTGTCTCAGCTGTGTTTTAATCTTCACTTGCATCTAGGTAACTGCAGCAGGGCTTGACATCTTGAATCAACAAAGCAGGGTACTTCAGGCTATGAGGGGAAATTCTTTCTACCTATTTGGAAAAGCGTGTTTTCCACAGCTACACTTTTGCACTAACTGCAGGCCTTTGAGTCCACTGAAGATGGCAACGTAACTCTGGCAAAATAGAAGCTGATCACATAGTACATAGTATAGATGCCCCGTTGCCTCTAAAAAGGTTGATGTGAAGCACAGTTCATTTCACAGGTTAACTTTCTAAATTAAATCCTTTTCTAAAGTCAGAACACTAAGAAGAACCAGGCTTCATAAATGAATAATGGATTTTTTTCATTAATAATAAAAACAGCATAAAGTTGAAAGTTCCACTGAGCAGATCTGAAATGTGGGAACAATTCATAATTGAGGACCTAATGTTCCATTAAAAAAAAAAAATCTCTTTGAGGTATCATCAGACAAACTAAAAAATCCTCCACCACTGGCCATTTCCATGTACAGATGCCAGTTTGACCACACATTTTAAACATGTGTCTGGAGAATTTTATGTCGCTCCTTTTACAAACTTAAAGAGAAATATATTTTCTGTTACCAAAGAAAATTAGTCTGTTGGGAGAATCTGGAAATGGAAAAAGTATAGAAAGTCATCCACAAATAAATACTTAGGCAATTTCTACTTGTACCTATGCCTGGGCTGGTTATAACTAAGGCTCTCTTGAAGAATACACACATGGTATGCATAAATGCATTTTGGAAGAAAACTAAGAAGACAGACAACATTCCCAGATAATGGAATGAAACCTGAGTAACTCCAACTGAGCAGTTGTTACTAAAGCTTATCTTCAGCTGAGGAAACCAAGTAGCAAACCACATCTTATAAAAGGATAAACAAATGATCACTTAGGACACGAAACCAAAAAACCAAAATGCTGTTGCAATCAGAGACTTAAGCCTTCCATAGGTAGGCAGAAGAGGGAAGTTTCAGGTTTTACCTTTTAAATTTAATTTCTTTTCTATTCTGCCTACTTTATCAGATAATGTTTCCGTCAGTGGATAATCTTCCACTTACCTGCTTTTACTGAAGTGGATTCTAACCAACTTTTGAACTCACACTTTTGTCTTTGTGCTTAGAGAATGAGAAATTCAAAATGAACAAGTGCAACTATTGTTGGAAAACAGAAAAAAACTGCTGAAACCTGGACTGGAGACCTATGAGTTGGCCCATGACCAAGACCACAGGTGGACAGTAGAAAAGGTTGGCCATCCTGCATACTGCAGGTGCAAAGCCATGGTGCAACACAGACTCCTGGGTAGGATGGGCAGTCCCAGGTTGTCTTTCTGGTTATCATCTAGTCCATCTGAGGCCAGGGATGGTGGGAACACCATAGGCCCTGCATCTCTGGCTTGTACGTCAGTTCTGTATGCATAAATAAATAAATCTTAAAAAAAAAAAAAAAAAGGCTTACTGTTTCTTCTCCACATACACATGGGAGACAGAGAGGCTTCCAGCTAAGATAATAAGAAGGACCCAGTCGTACCAACAGAATATAAAACCCAATTCTGCGCAGATGGTTTCAGCATTTCACTTGGCCCTCCTGTTCCTGACCCGTTCTTTTTCTTGGCTGATATCCCACTGAGTGTGCCTAAGAGACCAGAACCAACTGCCAACTGCCACTCTGGCTAAGGGGCTCCATGGTTTCCATTCAGAGGTAGGGGGTTATAATTCCACATCTGAAATTTGGTTTGGATAGAATTTTGGGCCACAATTTTCATTCAAAAGGAAAAAAAAGTCTTGTCCACAAAGACTTTTTTGAAGCATTCAAGTTTCAAGTAGAAATAGGAAAAGAGTCACAAGACCAAATTATTATTGATTCTGGTGATGCACACAAACATCTTTCTCAAAAGATAACTGTCTTAAATAGCACAGACTGACTGTAAGGATGTCACCAGGAACTGCTATTCTGGAAACTGTTGAAAATGTGATACAACAGAAGGGAAATTCACATGTCAAAGCATCTGTTTTGTGAGTGCTTTTCCAAAACATTTTCTGAAGACCAATTTGTCCTCCATCTGTCTCCTCAGAGGGATTTTCTGTACAAGGGCACTCAGGAACATAAATCATAATTATTTGGCTAAAGAGGTATTAAATATTAATTATATTTTTATAACATGATCTGCAAAGTGATTTTCCTTTCTATTCCACATGTAAACTTCTGTAGTTTGTGTCACCTGTTATATTTGGAGAAACTGAGGTTCAGAAAAGCAAAGCACACGCTCAGTTTCACACACAGTTTTTAAAGGATCTAGCACAAACTAGATTCATGGCATGTCAAAGCTTCTCACAAGTAATTCTTCGGGAACAGGACTCTCCTTGGTTATGTGAGAAAGTGGTAGGTGCAGTGTGGCACTAGTGCTTTTGAATTTTCTCAGTGCCAAATTTGCACCAAAAGTGGTTCCTTCATGCTTTAACCTTTGAAACTAGTTCTGTGAACAGCAAAGCTTCACTACAATTCAAAGGGGTGAAAATATGGTACTTTACTGACACATCCATTTCTCCAGCCTTTTAACATGCCCCAGTGTGCTGCTGAGAATAAGAAGTGAATCAGAAATGAGAAACCAAAATTGTGGGCCTTCTGTTTCTCTGCTGTTGAACTAACACAGACAGGAGCTAACTGACTCGGACCTCGTTAGAGGCAGCTACAGGCTCCTTTCCTGGGTAACTTTAGCACTTGATTCACAATCTTATCATCATCATCCTAGCTCCACTGTGATTTTTGTTATTGAGACTGTAATTTCCTTCTGAGATCAAGACTGTTTGTCATCAAAAAAGCCCAGGACCTGGCACAGAGTGCTGTAATGAACATTCACTGAATGAAGAGTAGGACCAAGGGAAATCTGCCATATGAATGAACTCATAGACTCGTGTTACACTTGCACTGAAGCATGTGGCCGGGATCCTGTCTGAATGGAAAGGTACACTGGTTAGATCAACTGCCTAGTCCATTTCTAGCCAGGAGAAAATGTTGTACTCCAGTTAGAAAAATACTATTCCTGTTATTTCCATTTCTTTTTCACATCACAGAGAATCTGTTTATAGGCTTGGTGCTGCCTTTCCATGGAGGGCAGGCACACATCCCTTTTCCAACAGTGAGATGTGCTGGATCAAACCACTGACATGCTCTCACCTTCCCCCTGCTAACCACTTGAGGGACTTAACAGCCTGATAAGCATGGAGAAGGATAATCTCACATCAGCACATGAGAAAAGACTACAATAGAGGGGCTTTGAGCCTATTCAGACTCAAGTGCAATACTTAGCGAAGACTGGCTCTGAAAGAAGAGTTCTCACCTTTCTCATGGTAACCAAAGATGAGCTGGGGTTGGCCTTCAGCTTTGTTCTCCAATATTGTAAGACTGTGATAGAAGCATCTTCCTGACAAAACTTACACTCAAAGCTACTAAGAGGGGCAGTGGGTTTGCTCTTCTGATTCCAGAGCCTGTCACTAGCACTTCTATCGCCTTCGCTGCTGCCAAAACACAGTTACACATACTTTCTTAATTATTCCTCATGGAAGGAGTAGAATACAGATGCTAACAGTTTACTGGATAGGTTTTGCATTAAAGTCCTGGCTTCAATGTCCTTGCTATATGGCATCCAGGAAACTTGAATCTTGCTGAGCCCCGGTTACCATGCATCATGAAGAACTAATAACGGTACCTATATTAAGGGTTAAAATTAAATAAGATAGTGTACCTAAAAGCATTTGGTCAAATGCCTGGCTTATAGTAAGCACTTAATAGAAGGCAGCTGCCCATGATGCAAATATTTGTATCAATGAGAAAACACCTCACTGCTTTTCCACCCCTGGAGAGCTGAAAGCAAAGGAAAGAAAATCTTCAGAATTAAGTGCTTACTCTGTCCCAGGTCTCGATTATTGGCTCAGAGTTCTGATGGTCTTTATTTAGTCATAGTTCCCACTAACTTGAGTCAGCCTCCTGCTCATGTCAGAATCAAGTCTGCAGTTTCTCCTCATAAAATGACTCTCCCTTTTCTCCAACCTTCTCCTCTATCTCATACTGCCTGGCCTTGGCCCAGGGAAAGACATGACACAGGCCATTGGAGCAAGATGTTTCATGAAGTTGGCCGGATAGACGGCTTTTCTTAGAGAGACTTTTTTTGGAAAAGAAATTCCTCCTTTCAAGTAAAATAACACTGACTGAAATGACTGGGCTATGCCAGAGACATCAGGGCATCGTTAAAAGAAAAGCCTTGACTAAGCAATGTTTATAATTTCAGAGTTGTTTGGAGTTTACAGTATAATTTATGCCATGTGTTCTATCATTAACAGTTTTTAAGACTGACCTATTTTTTTTTTCCAAGTGAGTAGAAAACACCCACGTATGACACAGCATCTCCCAGAATAAGAAAGACACTCTCTCATTGAACTGGGAGGTTCCTTTGGTAACCATTATTTATTGGTTAGCATTTTCCCTCTACCATCTAACTGGCTGAAGTCAATAAAAACAACTTAGAGAAGAGTTCAATTTCAAGGTCTGCTTACCCAGAATTTGTATGAAAGGTATCTGCCTTAGGATAATCTGGATCACTAGTAGGTGTCTGCTTTGCTTTGTGTTTAAAAACTAGAAACATCGGGCCCTCCCTGGTGGCACAGCAGGTTAAAGCACAGCACTGAGAAGCTAAAGCCACTTCAGCACGAATTCGATCCCAGGCCCCAAAGCTGACCCACATGGTGCAGTAGACCTCTCCTGACCCGCCCGCTGCTCCCCTCAGCAGTGTATTTCAGTACATCTGCCTGTTCTGCTCCCCACTCTGTCTTTGTGAATCCTCTCACTGCCCCTGCACATCTGGTCTGTACCCCAGTTCTGTATGCATTAAAAAAAAATAGAAACATCTCTGGGGCTCAGTAGGGACTCAAGTATCTTCCACAAAAGGTTTCTGGGGCAGCAAGGCAGTGCTGCTTTATATGGAAAGACAAGGAGGCCACAGCAGTGAGGAGTTGAGTGCTGATGCCTACATGGAGCTACCAGATGTACATTGTTGAGCCCTTTTAAGGGCTCAGTGCCTTCTCAGAGGTCCGGCTGCATGAAGCAGAAACTGTAGACTGAGCAAGTCACGAAAGAACAAGCACTAATTGAACATCTAGAGCAGCCTCTTAAAAATTTGACCAAGAAAACTCTGAAAATTAAACAACACATGCAAGCATACCCCCAAACTAACTTCTTTCTTAGTTCCACAGGACAGGAATTAGACTTGAAGGTTACTTCTGCAACATCAGTGAGAACATGACAAGGTCTACCAGGTGGGCCTAGAATGGAAGGATGCAAATTGTGCCTGATTTATTTCCACATTACATCTTCCTATCTGTGATACAGCCCAAATACTTCACGTGCTGATTCTCAGCTCTGCTTTCCGAATCTGTCCTGGTACACAGCAAAGAAAGCATTTAGCATTTAGTTCATATGAAATAAGTTAGATACATATGGATTAAGTTAGTGAGGAACTGTGCAAATTCTCAGGACCTGAAGGTGTCACTCCAGTTGGTGACCTGAAGAAGTACTGCTGGGGCCAGAGAGAAGACACCTCACACACCGATGAGAAGGTTAGTTACTTTTTCTGTTTGCATTTACTCAAGTAGCAATTGGAAACACAGAGATGATGATCATATGTCCCGTACAACTCCTGGCTGCCCGAATATGCCTTCCTGAATAGTCCTTTACTTAGTGATCCCTGCATCCTCCAATTTCTCCAATAGTTCATTTCTTTTTTTTTTTTTTTTAAAGATTGTATTTATTTATGCCTACAGAACTGGAGTGCAGGCCAGAGGTGCAGGGCAGTGAGAGGATTCACCAGAGGCAGAGTGGGGAGCAGAATAGGCAGACCGATTAAGTACACTGCTGAGGGGAGCAGCAGGCAAGACAGGAGAGGTCTGTTGAGCCATGTGAGTCATCTCCCTTGCCAGAGATTGGACTCATGCTCAAGTGGCCATGGCTAGCCTCATAGTGTGGTGCTTTAACTGGGAGGGCCCAGGTCATTTCCATTATCTTTCTTCCTGCTGCGTTTCCCTAACGTGGGTAGGCAAACACGGTGAGGTAGAGTTAAGAGAACTCACGCACAAGTGCAACAGCAGAAGATCTACAGGCGTGAGTAACATGGCTTTGGGAACCCCCTGGCAAACAGTGGAACTGGTAGTACATGAAGGATGCAAGATGACACATCTAACTCACATATTCATCCCCTGAGTCATTATCAGTGCCTCCTTCCTTTATCCCACAACCAGTTGGTTGTTAAACTATGTCTGTCTCCTAGGAAACCCTTTAAACCTGACCTTTCTTGCCTTCTTTGGGGTCCCTGGCATGAGCTCCTGTTAGGTGAGTTTTAACAACCTCCTCACTGAGCTCTCTGGCTCCCTTCTTGTCCTCTTCCATTCTACTCTTTATTCTGCCCCTTAAACATCCTAAAACACAAATCAGCTCTTATTTAACATCCTTCAATGTCCAATACCCATGTTATTGACCACAGAATAAAGTTCAAACTCCATTCAAAAGCCTGATAAGAGAGTCAGGGAACGTCTCTGGATTCTATCACTGACCATTGTTTACCCTTAGTCTCCTTGTGCCTCTGCCTCCTCACCATAAGTAAGGATAATCTATGACTGATCTCATATGGTTGTGGGACGAGTATGGTAAAATAAGGTAAAAGTCTGAGACAGCTCAAGACACAAAGGAAGCACTAAATAAATGGTACCATTGACATCAGGCCACTGTCATTCAAATAAATAACCCAATTCCTGGAATAGGCCATGATGCTTTTATACCTTGGCAACTTTGTACCTGTTTTTTATTAATTGATTAACTAATTCATTCCTCATATATTTACAGGCTACCTACATATGCTTTTGAGTGTCAAAATCATGACAATGAGTAAAATAAGATAAACTTCTTCTGAAGTTTACATTCTAGAAGGGAAGACCCAGACAATATAATATTTTTATATAAAACATTTAATGTTACAATGTAGTTTATATTCAATACTAAATAAATGAATATTAAATAATCAACTGTACGTAGCTTTGTGCTTATCATCGGTAAGGATAACGGGGCTGGGTCACAAGCTAAACTACTTGTTTTTGGAGGTGAGGGCAGGTTTCTGAGAAAATTATAAGGAACTAGGTGGTGCTGAAGACATGATAGTCCAAGAAATGATGTTTGATCAAAATTAATGCCAAAAATTAATTAGTTAATGCCAAAGCTAGTTCTAGTATGAAAATATATGCTTTGGAGTTTTGTTTCTTTGTTTCACAAAGAGAGTTTGCTAATTCATTTTAGATTCTCTGTGCTGGTTATATCAAGTAACCACAATTGTATTATATACACAATTGTGAACTATATAAACAATTCTAGAGAGCAGATATATAAGCTCCATTTTTGTAAAACTATGAATAACATGTTCCAAATCTTAATCAATATAAGTGATATTCAATATATATAATCAATCTTGACATCAGGGCCATAATATTACTGCTTTATAAAAGAATTATATTCTAGGTCAAATTTAACTCATTCATTAGTAATGTCTAATACAATGTTAATATTAACCATTAATTGTATTACACATCATAAGACTGTCCTCAGCATCAATACTAAAGCTGGAGAAGAGCAGAACACCTCAAAATTGCATACAGTGCAAGAAGAAATGTAAAAGGTACATTTCTCCTGCTGGGAGCAGGAGAAGTTTGGCAGTCTGTTGTAATACTAAATGCCATGGCATTTAGCACATGATCCTAAAGCTCTACTTTTAGATTACTACACAAAAGAAAGAAAAAGAATACATCCACATAAAAATTTATACATTAATGTTTGTATTAGATTTATATGTAATAGTGAAAAGTTGGAACTTTCTCAATGTCTGTCAATATGGACTGGGTAGATGGTGGTATATCATTATAATGGACTACTACTAAGAAATATAAAAGGATGAATCATGGACATACATGACACACATGACAATATGGAGGTCTTGGAAAAACTATGCCAAGCGAAAAAAACTAGCTATCAGTTAATTTATTGTTTGACACTGTTCATATATTCTAAAGCTAACAGAAAAACTTTAAAGCAAACCAGTAATCATTTCAAACCCACTTTGGAGGGAAGGAATAAAGGAGATTTGACTACAAAGAGGATATTACTAGAAGTGATAGAAATATTATATATATTGATTGGGGTGATAGGTATGCATATTTGCTCACTTAAAGAGGTACATTTTATTGAATTTACACAATACTTCAATAAAATTGACTTTCAAAAGAGTATTAGAAGTTCATTATCTAAGACTAAAATCAAAAGAAATCCATACTATGTGAAGAGCTAAATCATCTAATTGACTCATTAAACTTATAAGCGTGCACTTAAAAATTACACTTAAAGTGGATATTTTTAGTGTTTCATTAAAATTGAATACAACCCGAAACTTCCGGAAGATGGCGGCAGAGTAAAGACGCCGAGATCACTGCGTCCAAGCCGGCATAGGAATTGAGGACCGAAAACAGACTATAGACTCACTTACTACAAGTTTTAACCCAAACGAAAACACCCTGGACTCACTAGAAGGTAGATAACTGCGAGGGAATCGGCGACTGGGGAGCTCCCAGAAGGGAACTCCCGGG
>NW_004567109.1:52917254-52941455 GCF_000260355.1 Condylura cristata
GTGATTTGGTGATGGGAAACCCGTGGGGATTACAATTGAGATGAAAAAAAAAATGTGAAAAATGATGTAAAAATAAACTTTTTAATAAAAAAAATAAAAAAAAAAATGGAAAAAAAAATTGAATACAACCCATATAGCTTGCAATATTTTACAGCATTCCTACAATCTGAGGTCATTTCATAACTTCTAGATAGATATTATGCTAAGTCTAGAGATGACATTTTATCAGTGATAAAAGATAGTCAATTAAGACATATAGGGGAAAAACCTCTCTCAAAGTCTTATAGGTGCAGTCATAAATTATATTCAAAGCGCTATGGGGCACAGAGGAAGATTTTGCCATGTGCTACCATGGGAAGAGGGGGGGACTGAGTAAGATGAGCTCTATTTTGAACACGTAAACTTTGGATGCCTGAAGTAGAATATATATATAAAGATAAAAAAGAAAAACAGATTTGTGTATTGTCAGCATGTATGTGACAGCTGTAGGCATGAAAATGGATGGGAATGCTAAGAGTGTGTAGAAAGAAAAAAAGCTGAGGGCAGATATGTAAGGGTCAAGAGGATAAGAGGCAGAGAACTGTGTTGTCATGGAAATGATGATAGGAAGAGTTTCAAATTGGAGAGAGTATCCACTATTTCAAAGAGATCAGGAAGACAAAAACTTGACACTAGCTAGATGCAGGCAAGAGCAATGAGGGCAGGCGAGACACAGCCAAAGCAAACAGTGAGGAAGTAGAAACAAAATGTGATAAAGGTATAAAGCCAAAGCAAACATTTTGTGATAAAGGTTGTGGAAGGCAGAGAAGACTATTATGTGGGGAGTTTTATTAAGTACTGGAGAGACAGAAGCACAGTAAACTAGTTTATTCTAGTAAACTCAACTGTGGAATCCAAGCAAGCATGCAGACCCCACCTCTATCCATGAGAATTCAGTTAGCAAAACTAATGCTAAAATGAAATGGAAAGTCTTAGCTTGGCACCAAATCTAGAGATCACTTCGACAGTTGCCTTTTCCTCCCATAATATATTGGCTGCTATTATTGACCGCCTCCAGGTGCCTGGCATCAGGTTGTTGCCTTCTAAGATTTGGTCTTTATAACTTGTCTGCCTCTGGGTACAGTGATGAGCATGAACTCCAGACACATTTTTTAAAAGTTCTTGGAAGTGAATGAAAGAGCCATTCTCCAAAGAGAATGAGAATTCCAAAGCCAAATGTTCATTAGAGTAATGTCACTTGGAAGGCACTTTGATATAAATGATTTTCATGTAGAAAACCCAGCCCCTTTTGCTGCCCATGAATTTGAGTTATCAGGGCTGCACTTTCTAGGCCAAGCCAACATTTGAACTGAATTGCACTTTGCCAACACGAAATTGTCCGTGTGCTACCTTCCTTCTGAAGGTGGCCTCAAGGCTACTATTACTTCTTTGTTGGTAATTCCACATGCAATAGCAAAAAATGAGCATCAACATGGAGAGTGAAATATAGCTCGGTTTAATTGCACATCAAACCCTAAATAGAAGATAAAATGTTCTATGTGGTCTACTATCAAGACCCTAAATCCAATATTTATCACCCATGCCACATCTCAATTTCTAGTGCAAAATGAAAGGACATCAAGTATCACCAGTTAGTATATATGTATTTGTGAATGTCACTGGATATACCATCAAAGTTCTATTTATACTTCATAATCACATACATAGTTCAGTTAATTTGTATGTAGCGATTGTTTGAAAAAGGAGAGCTAATGATTTTAAGTAAATCATGCAGTTTAGAAAAATTTCCAAGAGTCAGTAATCTAGTGTACTTTTAATTTAGTTCCACTCTACCTATCTTAATTCACATTTGTTCTTTCAAATGTGGTTCAGTTAAAAATAAAACCAATCTTTTATCTGGGATGGTGTCTTTGATGTAAAGTCTTAATGCTTCTATGAAAGAAGGGAGAAAAAAAACTCCAAAGACCTCAACAGCCTCTTATAAATTTATGTTAAAAGATTACAGACTGAACAAAAAGGTAGTATGATATTTAACTGCACAGGCCATGTTAAAGTATAATGCTACTATATTTAATGTGTATAAATGCACTATCATTCATAAGTAAAAAGCTTGTTATTTTAAGATTAGTTATATTTCATCATGCTGCCTGACAGAATAACTCTTAGACATTGATTTTTGTGAAGGGAAGGTCTGAGGCAGCAAAATAATTTTATTTTATGATAGAATAATTTTAAATAGCCATGTTAAAAAACAGCTACAGATACACATTGTACTATTTTATTTTTCAAGGACTCTACATTACGACCTATGTACTGATTCAGATAGAGGAAAAGTAGTGAATAAAGTAAGTCACTTAGAGATATAAATACAAGGAACTTAAAGAAAGAATAGTTGATTCTATGCATCTTTCAATGACTTGCACAAAAGAATTCAGGTTTCCAGCATGTCTAACATAGGAAGTAATTGGACAGGACTCACATTTGGTGAGAGTGTATCCAGTTCTAAGGGAGAGGCACACTGGAGTCCATCTGTGGGCTGACAAGACTTATAGAAATAAGAAATGTATAGCTCAGATAGTTCACCACTAGTAGCAACACTCCTTGGATGGATGGCTATGGGTTTACGAAAAGAAAGAGTTTTTGCCATATTTTCTTCCTCTGCTAGTTATTAGACACTCTGAATAAACATTAGTGTGCTGTTAGCATCCTCCTGAACCCACATACAATTGTGTGATATGTTCCCTGGTCTGTCCCTAGAAACAGCGTTTTTGCTGTTGTTTGTGTAGACTTTCCCAAGGAGCAAGAAGGAAACAGTGGATACCTATTGAACACTGGGCACTGTTGGTTGTGTTATCACATCTAATGACCACAGAGACCTTGCGAAGTCTCATTATCTCCATTTCACCTATGAGGAAACTCAGACTCAGAGACATTAATCAAGGGGACCAAAATTACACAGCTGCCAGATCTCCCAAGACACTTGTGACATCCCACTTTCATCTACTTAAGCTACTTATATAAAGATATACCTGAAATGCGAGTGTTGATTAAAGACGACGACGCTAACCAAGGTCAATGATTCCATTTTGCTTCTTATAGCAAGGGATCAAAAATTTCCAAAACCTACTGGCAATTTCTGGAGAGCAGGTCTAAGACCTAGCTTCAGACACTGGTCAGGTTCATTCTCCCTGAATTCAAAAGAGGACAAAAGCTAAGCTATAGATGCAATGATATGGTACAATCATTAATCTGGGGGAGGTGGTGGTGGTCACTGGCATGTTCCCCAAAAGAGACATGTCTGCTCACTAAATGTTCAAATATTATTAGTGAGAAACACATCTAAAAGGAAAGGACAAAGATAAACCTAAGTGACTATTAATATATACCAAGAAATTACAGCGTTCCCAAGATGTCCAGCTTGTGAGCAATAACATTCATGTCGAGCTTGACATGACTTTAAAATAACTGATGCTGAGAAAGGCAAGAGATTTTTGTTCAGAAGTGAATGGGAAAAGGAGACAAGCATAAAAACTGGTACAAATCTCCATGGTCTGATTGGGTAAAAGTCAAGTCAGGCTCTCAATTCTCTTACATAGATGCCAACAAGAACAAAGTCATCCCCTGAGAAGAGGGGATGGAGTACTTGGAGAATCCCAAGTAGCAGTCCCTAGAAAAAAATAATCTTTACTGGCATTAGCAAGCCAGAAAGAAAATTATTGGTTGCTTATCTCAGAAGAGGTCCTAGGAGTAACAGTTGTCACTGCCTTATTTATTGTAAAACAAATCTTGTGGGGCATTTTCGTGTGTATGGTATTTAAATTGACCTCATACACCAGCCATATCAGCGAATAGCTGATAGATATGTTTTGTTCAACAGTTCCAAGTATGGAACAGTAAGTGTCCAAAGAGAGATGAAGTGAATCAGGAAGTCATGGTATTGACACCTAATGGAATACTATTCAGTTACAGAAAAAGATAAACTTGCCATTTCTAACAACATGGGTGGAACTGAAGGACATTATGTGAAGCAAAATAAGTCAGAAAGAAAAAAGCACCAGATGTTTTCATTTATATGTGGAATACGGAAAAACAAAGAGTCAGTAAAACTAAATCAATTAACAAGCTCTAGAAATCTGATTGTAGAAGTGAGGCTACTATATGTCATTTATTTTTTTAATATTACAAGTTTTTAAATGTTTAACAGTTCAGTTTTTCCTATTTTTTAATGGCAGAATCCTTTAATCTCCAAAGTCAGTTATGAGAGTAAGGTGACCTCTGTGTCAAATGGATAAGCAAAAATATTATCACAAATAGAACAGAAAAACACTCATTGGAATGCCATCATATTTTAATCATTAGAGAAAGTATGTGATCTCCATGTCTAGATATATGTTGTATGAGCTTCATATTTAACACGCATATGGTAATGAGACACAGAAATAACCTCTGATATCCACTTCAAGAAAGCTATCATCTGGCAGCATGCACCAGATTTATTGAGTTACCATCTGATTTTCATATATACTCAGCTGTAGGCTACAATATGTATGCACATATACATGTGACTCATGATATTCAAGGTCTAAACTCAATTGAAAATAACTAGAAAATCAAATAAAATTAAACACCTATGAGGAATTTTACTTCAAACCAAACAGATTACAAAGGAAGAATAAACTCTGTAAGATTAAAATTAACAAATTATGTTGCTGAATCATGTCTCTTTCAAATGAAAGAGTAGTAAAACTGACACTAGGCTATAAATTTAAGTTGCTCACAAAATACCAAGATGGAAACTGAGTAAGCTTAAGAAACTCAAATCACCACTACTACATGAATTTGAAGAAACTGAGATTTCTACCTTTGTGCCAATACTGGATTTTGAAAATCTTTCTTTTCTTTTTAAAGATTTATTTATTTATGCATACAGAACTGGGGTACAGGCAGGAAGTGCAGGGGTGGTGAGAGGATTCACCAGAGACAGAGCGGGGAGTACAGCAGGCAGAGCAGTACACTGCTGAGGGGAGCAGTGGGCAGGTCAGGAAAGGTCTGCTGCGTCATGTGGGTCACCTCCCGGGTGGGGATCAAACTCATGCTGAAGTGGCTATAGCTTCTTAGTGCTGTGCTTTAACCCACTGCGCCACCAGGGCGGACCCAAAAATCTTTATTTTCTAAAGAACTGACTGTACTACCAGGAAGAATGTATTTGTTTGGACAGGATGACAATAAACTGCCTTGTATTGGTACAAAGATGGGGTGTTATTTTTCCACATTTCTCATCTAATGTATTATTCTGAGGTCAAAATGTTTATAGATGTGTGTCTGTGTGTGTGTGTGTGTATACACATATCTTTAGGACAAGGTTGAATTCTAATTCTCAGTGGGCAGTGATATTTCATAAACATTCACCTCTCAGAGATATAGCAAAACCCAATATGTATATTGGGTTCAAAAACTGGAATTAAGATTTCAAAGACAGACTGATGAGAGCCATAACATCAAAACTGATATAACCAAAAAAAAAAAAAAAACTTATTCAAAATCACTTACTCATCATTATGTTCTGGGCCTCCCTGGTAATGCAAGGGGTTGAGTCTCAGCACTATGAGACTACGAGCAACACTGGACTGATCCCCAGTCAGGGAGCTGACCCACATGGCATGTAGACCTCTCCTGTCTTGCCTGCTGCTCCCCTCAGCAGTATATTTCAGATCTGCCTGTTCTTCTCCCAACTCTGTCTCTGGTAAATCCTCTCACCCTACCACCCCACAGCTCTGGCCTACAACCCAGCTCTTGTATGCATAAATAAATCTTTAAAAAATAGAACATGCATTGAGAAATTTTCTTTTAGATGGATAATGGGCTCATGGTTGGATGGATAAATAGATAGATAGAGCAGATACATCTTAGATACAGATTTCTCAGAATTCTTCAAGTAAAAACCAATACTCAGCGAAAAAGCATTTGTTTTCCAAATGTCCAGACTGCCTATATGTACTCAAATGTTTTTATCTTTTTTACTATTTTTTAAAGAAAAGTGATAAAGTTTTGCTATACCACAATATTACAAAGTCTAAATTAATAGAAGATAGCATGCTCAGATGAAAGATTTTAGACCATAATGATTAATAACTCAATTCTGTGGACAGACCTTAAGCATCACCTGAGCTTTCTGTGTTTCTTTTTATCTGAACAGTGAAAAAGGTTACTTGTACTTCCCTCAGAGTGTTGTTACAAGACTATATAAGACAGTATATACCAAATACCTAGTATACTACCTGATTCGTCGAGTAAATGCAGTCTTAGCAAACATTCTTATCAACAATTTTAATTATAGAAAATGAATGGCTGAATACTCAGTCTCCACTGTCTTGTCACTTTCACGTGTGGTATTAAGGGATTTCTGGGGACCGGTGGTCTACAAGTCTTGGAAGTCTTGGAAACTAGAGGACTTCTTGCCCCATCTCACTTCACTTTGTGCACTATCTGAAGAGAAATTTAAGTTTCTGTCTGCAATTCTAATCCAATGCATATGATGTAGTTTGGTAAATTAACCCTGTTTCTAAAACATGCGTATAAGGTACCTTTAGAGGGAAGTAAAGGGGTGTATGCTACAGCTTACTTCCTTAGATATCAAAGTACTCCAAGTTCAGTGCAACAGAAAAATTTCACCCAAGTGTTATATTTGAATTATAATCTTGTTGGTTTTGAAAACAAGAATCAGGATTTCAAAGATACACTGGTTAAACTATCAAAATACCTAACATAAAAAAGCATCTATTGACAATCTCTTACATGTTGTTTATTTAAAAATTCACTCAGTTTCTCCTTGTTATCATATGGTTAATAGTTGTCTTGGATTCAATAAAAACTCTATTCACTCAATTTTAAAGCATCTAAATATGACTGCTGTGAGTGATTTTGCAGCCACAGCTGGTGTCAATGTGTTGATAAAAAGTCACTCAGGAAAGCAAGTCCAGAAAACAGTTGGCACTGATAGTCTCTCCAGGCCAGGTGTGCAGATCAAATGTCAAGCTACGCTGCCAGTTCTGGTGCATAATTCACAGAGATTTAAACATTTCGTACTTGGCCACAATTTTAGACACTTACCATGTGCTCTCTTCTAGTGGTTTCTATGGCTGAGATTATAGGGTAGTAGTTTTGCCCTATCTCCTCTTATATACTCAGCTTTAGGTTACAATATGTATGCATATGTCCATACGCTACCAAACAAAATGAAATAACACTACTCTCTTATTTACATAATTCCTGCAGCTTTCGAAGTACTTTTACATACATGGTTCCTTTGACCCTCACATCCTGTTGATAAGGAGTTTTTGAAACTACCAAGGAAAGCATGACTACTCTTATCTTAATAAAAGAAAGGTGAAGTGATCTATCCAAACATATAGACAATAAACTGAGGACTTCATCTTGAAGTCCCCAGTAGCCTGAGTTCCAACAAAATTGAAGACCGCTCTGGGCCTTCTCCAATATCTGGAGATCTTTGGTTCATACCAGAGAATTTGAGGAACAGGATTTGGGTTGGAATGGGCTCCAGAAGCCCAGTCTTCTTGTCAAGACCAGTGCACTGGGGGTGGGTTTTTACAATCTGACGGGAGAAGAGATAACAATTCTAAGGCACTGTGTTAGGTAACATTGTTATATTCTTGTGCATGAAACCAAAACTTCTAATATTACCCAATACTCGACAATGCTGATAACTGTCAACTAAAAAATAGTTTAGCATCTGCCGTTGCTTGTATGTGACTATGTCTCAAATATTTCCAAACCATATGTAGATTTAACAGGGATTTGATGACATGGTATAGATGTTTTTTGATTTCCTGGTTTATTTTATTTTTTTTTATTTTTTTGGAAGCTGGAAAGAGAACATAAAAGACCAAATGAAAAGAATTATTAACAGAAAAATATTTTAGTTCATCTTGTCAAAACATTGGATTCAGGAGCTCAACCTTATTTCACAGAGTTTATAATTTCCTTATGTTTTATGTTTTAAATTTTATTTAAAACATACATAACTAAAAATATATAAATGGTCACAATTTCATCTATAAATGATTTAGTACACGATAAGAATGCAAGTTTATATATAAAGTGTCTAATCAATGTCAGAATCATCAGATTCCTGAACAACAGAATAAGCAACCCTGAGGTCCATGAGGAATGGGACTGCATTCACTCGACAGTCCTCTTTATTCATGTAATATAGCCAAAGGCAGCAGAGGAAACAGGAAACAAATATTCAAATTTATATTTGATAGAAGTTCAGTCTCAAAAATATATTTATAAAACAATGCCAAAAGCAACTGAGTGTGCACAGAAGCCCGTTGGGAGGAAATAGAGGAAAGCTCTGGAGAGAGAGCCCAGCAGCAGAAAACACCAGAAATTTTAAAACAACTGAAAAAAATCCTTTCCCAAGTTCAGAGACACAGACAGCAGAGGCCATATCCCTTATCTGAACAAGCAGATACAAGAATGGACATGACTATCAAAAGAGGTTGTCTTCTTACTCTACTCACGGCCATACCGCCCTGCCCCCCACCCAGCAAAAAACTGGTTCACTCAGATAAATAGAGTCAGTGCAGCAAAGAAGCAGAGAAGCCACATCTGCAGGAAACTGTGAAAATGTATCATTATTCAGAAAAGGAAACTCCTAGGTGGTGTCTAAAGATATTAAGAATCAGAATAGTAAATGAAATCACAATCACCAACTGTGAGAATAAAACTGCAAACTCTCCATATTAGTAGAATCACTGCAGAAGACAAAATGAAAAGAAAATAATCGTGGGGCTACACACGTCTTTCTGTTCAAGAGTTATGTAACATTCACAGAAATTGATGATGTACTAAAGGCCAAAGAAAAGTTCAAGATATTACAAAAAGTAAACATGTTATAGACAACACTCTCTGATCATTAGTCAGCAATAAAATCAGAAAATAAAGTCAGTATCTCTTGGAGTTAAAAAATTATATGTAAGTAATTCTTTAATCAAAGAGAACAACTCCAAACTAAAATTGCAGAACATACTATGAATAAGAAAACTACACTTTGCTAGAGCAATGCTGAAAGAAAAATTCACAGCCTTAAGCACTTTCTATTATAAACATGAAAGACTGAAAATAAGTGAAATTGGACATTCAACTTAGAAAGTTAGAAAAGAAACAAAACAAAATGAAGGAAAGCCAAATCATTTAGCTGAGGTTATGTGGGGGGAAATTCTGTATACATTTTGTACTTTTTTATTTTTTGATGTTTAAACCAGGTTAGTGATATTTATTCTAAAAGTTAATATTCATTTTTTTTAAAGATTTATTTATTTATTTGTGCATACAGAACTGGGGTACAGGCCAGAGGCTCAGGGGCGGTGAGAGGCTTCACCAGAGACAGAGTGGGGAGCAGAACAGGCAGATCGACGAAGTACACTGCTGAGGGGAGCAGCGGGTGGGTCAGGAGAGGTCTGCCACACCATGTAGTCACCTCCCGGGCAGGCGGGAATCGAACTCATGCAGAAGTGGCTTTAGATTCTCAGTGCTGTGCTTTAACCCGCTGCGCCACCAGGGAGGGCCTAATATTCATTTTTAAAGGACAAAAATCCTAATCTACTTATAACCAAAAGAGTAAGAAGTTCTATAACCAATTTGCACCTAGCAGAAATAAATCTAATAATTTTTTGGAGGTAAATATCACTTTAAGAGAATGCAAGGCCCTCTCTAGTGGCTCAGTGTGTTAAAGCACAGTACTATGAAGCTGTCCACAGCCACTGCCACATGAGTTCTATCCCTGGCCAGGGAGGTGACCCACATGGTGCAGCAGACCTCTCCTGTCTCTCCCACTGCTCCCCTTAGCAGTGTGTTTCAGTCAACCTGCCTGTTCTGTTCCCCAAGCTATCTCTGGTGAATACTGTCACCCCCATACCTCTGTCCAACACCCCAGTTCTTGTATGCACAAATAAATGAAGTAGAAGGAGGGAAGGAGGGAGGGAAGAAGGAAAGAAGAAAGGAAGGAAATGCATTCTTAATTTATGAAGCCTAGATCAGATTCTATGGCCATATACATACTTGCATACTCCCCTGAACCTCCTTGGAGAATTTATAGCAGTTAACGAATGACAAATTGCTCAGTGTATGTTTTCCACCGTAGAGTGTAAGCACCAAAAAGGAGTATCCAGGCCTGTCTTATTTACATCTGCATTTTACAGTGTGGACACCAGTCAGGTGTGGTACATTCACTGCAGTGAGTGAGAGCGGATGTGATTTAAAATCTAGGGACATTGTATTCTACTCTATTCAAAATAACAAGTCAAAATAAGTAGGGGCCTCTCACTGCTATGTTGCTACTTGGAGGGGCTGAGAAAGTTACTTTCTGATATGTCAAGTGCTGTGCTGCTTCTTGCCCCTCTGCTTTGTGAGAAAGTGGAAGAGTGAAAGACTGTAGGGAACTTCTGAGGTTTTGAAAGTTATAATAATGTATGAAAATTTTTTGAAATTTCCCCTTATCTATTCGCCCATTCTTTTTTTTTAAAGATTTATTTATTTATTCATACAGAACTGGGGTACAGGCCAGAGATGCGGAGGGTGAGAGGATTCACCAGAGACAGAGCGGGGAGCAGAACAGGCAGATCAACGAAGTACACTGCTGAGCAGCGGGCGGGTCAAGAGAGGTCTGCCACGCCATGTGGTCACCTCTGGGGCAGGCGGGAATCGAACTAATGCGGAAGCGGCTTTAGCTTTTCAGTGTTGTGCTTTAACCCGCTGCGCCACCAGGGAGGGCCTCGCCCATTCTTTTTTTAAAAAAAGATTTATGTATGCATACAGAACTGGAGTACACGCCAGTGGTGCAGGGGTGGTAAGAAGACCCACCAGAGACAGAGTGGGGAACAGAACAGTCAGACTTATGAAATACAACAGCTGAGGGGAGCAGTGGGCCAGTCAGGAGAGGTCTGCTGTGCCATGTGGGTCCCCTCCTACCAGATATCAAACTTACACTGAAGCAGCTGCGGGTAGCTTCTTAGAGCAGTGCTTTAACCCATTGCACAACCAGGGAGGGTCCTATTCCCCCCATCTTTTACTAATCATCCAGTTTGACTAGGCTAGTGTACACTCTAGCTAGAAACCACATTTTTTACCTTTCTTTGAATTTTGGTGAGGATTTGAGTTTTGGTTGTAGATTCTAGATTTTACCAATAATTTCTGCAAAATGAAGTTGCTTTTCCTTCAGGGTTTTTCTTTTTCCTCCCTATAGCCTGGGATGCAGATACAGTGCACTACATTTGAAGATGAGCAGAGCAAACACCATGGAGACAGACAGAAAGCCAAAGGGAAAAAGAAAGCAGAGTTGTTTCAGCATCCTGGGTCCCTAAATGACTTCGTGGAGCACAGCCCAACAAGCTGTCTTGAGCAGTGATATGAGAGAGAAAGAAACTGCTAACAGATTTACAGTTTTTTTCCAGGGACTAAATTTATCCTTAATAATGACAACTATTATTGGTAAAGTTCTCAGACGCAGGACCAGCTTTATGAACAAAATCTACTCTATCTAAGAAGGGAATTTATTGAAGCCCATTGGGTAGCTTGTAGATCTTTTTTGCAGGCCAAGGAAATAATCTTGAATAATACACTGTCAAGGGCAATATAATAAAAAAGATGAAACTCGCCACAAATTTATTTCAGAGGACGCTGCTTTGCTGTTAGCACCCTACACAGCATTACCACCCACTTTCCTGTGTTCTACGCTGACCTGACAGTGAGGGATGACCACGGGAGCTTCCCATCAAATGCCATGGACTTCTGTCTCGCCAAGGCAAGCTAGAGTGGGCTTGGGCCACGTCAGGGTGGCTCTATCTATAATGTGCTCATCTTCTCGCAGCTCACTCTCCTTTCTGGCATTAAGTCTCCTGTAAAGGAGGTTTTCTTTCAGTCCACAACAGTGTTCAGTGTGTTCATCTGCTCTCAGTGATATCAGTGAATGGACCATTTCTTTTAAGGGGATTCCTAGAAACATGATCTTCCAAAACTGCTTATTATATAAAGCCTGAGCACAATAAATGCTTTAATTTTAGATATAATTTTCAGTAACAGAAAAGTCAGTCTATCACAATTCTAAGCCTAAATCCAGCAGAGTTCGTGAAAGGACAAGATTTATGGTCAAAAAATGAGTTTAAGTCACAAAATTGGCAAGTAGTCAAACTAGATCAACTTTCAATGATTAACATTCTGAGCTATTTGTGAACTGACTGGACTCCAGAACTGGAAGCCAGAAAGTATTAAGACTTGCTTTAGGAAACTAAAGAAACATGAACATTTATAAAGGAAAAAGACTGAAATGGGCCTGTCTATTTTACTTTTGATGCTAGGTATTCCTTCACATTCTTTTTCATGTTTTACTTAGTTTGAATCTTATGTTTCCTGTAATTTTCAAGATTTGCCTCAAAGGCACTTTGTTATGATTCAGCAAGGTATACCACCTTCATAGATTGCCACAGAAATAAGCACTACTTCAGTACTTAAAATAGTTTTTATCTTATTTTTGTCAGAAATCTTTTTATAGTCTATTATTTTCTTTCATGCCTCACTGAACAGAAGATAGTGTCTTTGATTCCCTCAATGAATCTCATTAGACAAAGCTTTGTAGAGAGAAATTTTAACAACTTTCCAAGTTCTCTTTCTGTAGTATTGGCAACCACTTTTTATTGGATTCCATCAAATAAGTGCATGTCATCTCCTGTTTTCAAATGCATTCTTCATAACTAATTTATCAAGCTTAATTGAAGTTATATGTTAAGTAAAATCAAACAGGCTTTGAATGACGGTTTATAAGTTAACCTAGGAAATAAGGGATTTTTCGGTTGCTGCTGTTTTGTCAAAGCCATCCAGCATGGTTTTAAAAACTTTCTGGGTGCAACTCTATGCACCAGGAACTTGAGGATTATGTTTTCAGTATGCCTGCAGATATAATCTTAAAAAAAATTATTGAGGTAAAGTTGACTTACAATAAACTAAATACACATAAAAAGTGTGCATTCTAAGGTTTGATATATGTACACCTCTAAGAAACTACCATCAGAATCAAGATAATAAATATGTCCTTTCCCACCTGTGTAATTCTAACACCCAGATCCACAGGAAACCACTGATCTCTTTTATGTCACCATAGAACAGTTTGAATTTTTGAAAATGATTTTAAACTATAATCTTATGGGATGCATTTTTGGCCACATTTTCCACTCAGCAACATTATTCTGACATTCATCCATCCATCGTATGAATCAATAACTAATAAATATGGACTTATACATCCATTTCTCTCAACTAGGAGTGGAACAGATCAAATGGTAGATAACAGGCTTAATTTTCTTAAGTGTTTAACAAGTATTTCTAGCACACTGAGGCAATGTTCTTCAAAGGAGCTATATCATGTTGCATGTTTACCAGCAGCAAATGAGAATTCCAGATCCTTTACACTGGTCAGTCATATTAACAGCAGTGATTCTAATCATGTGTTGGATTCATTTATTGTGGTTTTAATTGCATGTCCCCAATGGCTAATGATGTTGATGTTGACTATCTTTTCATGTACTTACTTTTTACTCAGGTCATCTTCTTTGGTTCAACAAAGTTTTGCCCACTTTTAATTAGGTCATTTGCTTGAGTTCTCTCAGTTCTATATACATTTTAGGTACCAGTTTATCCAAATATATCAGATAGATGATATATCACTAATTTCTGCTTTTTATCTTCCCGCTGTGATTTTGTTCAATTTCTTGGACTAGCTTCTGCAGCCACGTTCATACTTTGTTTAATTTCAAGTACCATGATTTTATTTTATTTAGATATCTGTGTTTCTCAACTGCCACAACTTATAACCAACATCCAAAAAAGTTTCCCTCTGGAGTGTGTGTATGTATATTTAAAGACAGTCATTTGTTAGACATCTATACAAACGCTACGGCATGAACTTCCCGAGGTAAGTTTTTTCTCTAGCACATTTGATGAAGGAATAAATGTAACTGTTCTCACCAAGTTCTTTCCCCTGTTCTTGTGTACCTGGCATGTCCTTTCCCATTGTTGCCAGGTGACTGTGTCTTAACTCTTTAAGACTGGTTCTCAGTCAATTTGCCAAAAATCAGCACAGAAAACAACTTTCCACAAGGTCAACTTGCCAAATATTATTATCTCTTTGAACTATTTATAAAGCTTCCAACAATTCACATTGCATGGGGTAATTTTTTTTTAAAAGATTTACTTGTGCATACAGAGCTGGGGTACAGGCCAGAGGTGCAGGGGTGGTGAGAGGATTCACCAGAGACAGAGTGGGGAGCAGAACAGGTTGATCGACGAAGTACACTGCTGAGGGGAGCAGCGGGCAGGCCAGGAGAGGCCTGCCATGCCATGTGGATCACCTCCAGGGCAGGGATCAAGCTCATGTTGAAGTAGTTTTAGCTGCTTAGTGCTGTGCTTTAACCCACTGTGTCACCAGGGAGGGCCTGCGTGGGGTAATTTTAATAGTTTTTAAAACTGCATGTAAATCTTTAGTTGGCTGCTTTTCATAACAGCATTTTCCAGGTTATTTAATTTGTTTCTACCTAGATTCCTGCTACCACTCCTGGAAATAACTAAGACAGAGAAAGAAGACATCCTCAGAAGCCAAGATAAAGAGGTCCGTTGGCACACATGGCTCCCCAGGGAAAGAGATGATATGGGAGACGAGAACACCATGGAATATGTAGTCACAAAGCATAAGGCCTCAAGTGTAATGATTTTTTCACACACATACTCCTTGTCAGTATGACGCTGTCCTGGGTTCCCCCTTCATCTCCAGACATCGTGCCTGTAGTTTCCGTCCTCCCTGGGAGGGCTGTGCTATGTGCTGACTCTGCTCTTTCTCTCCTCCCAAGTAGTCATTCCTTCCCTGTTCTTTCCTAAGCCAGCAGCAAGCCTGCAGCAAGAGCTGAGAGTTGGGGCACAGACAAACCCAACATTCCTTTGAATGCTATTATGGAGACAAAGGCAAACTAGCCCATTGAAATAAAGTAGCAAGAGGAAACAAATTATAGATGTGATTTATTTGGGTAATTGGATTCATTTCCCCCAAACCTGCTCAAGTGATTACTTTTTAACAACACCTTTTCTTACTCCCCTTAGTAGAACTGGGGTTCCCATTTCACCCTTTTCACACCTCCTTGGCATCACTGAGAAGTGATTTGAAGATAGAAGCAGTCTATCTTCGTTACTTGATTTTTAGAAGCAGCTCCATTTCTAGGCTGTTTATTCACTCAACAACTACTTAAAAAACAAAGTTTATTTATTAAGCACACATTTATTGTAAGCTGATTATGTGCCAGGCAGTAGAATGGAAGATGGATTAAGGTTAAACAAGATGGGGTTCCAGTCCACAGATAGAGGGGGCAGAGATGAATGCTTACATGTGTTTATACTCATCCTGCCCCCTTGCTCAGTGAAAGGACTCAGCATGTGTTGCCACTAAAAGAACTAAACTACAAGTCCCAACTGCATTCACAGGTATCACAGATAACACTTAACAAGACAAGAGAATTCAAGCAAGAGAGTTTAGGAGGGGGCTCTGAAGGCAGAATTTCTAATTCAGCAAAATATTTAACAAATAAAAAGGATGAACAAAAATTTGTTTGGTGAATTACATGGCAGTTACAATGTCATGACAAGAAAAAAGGTGGGATACCCTTATATTTATTTTGTATTTTTTATAATAGTTTATTTTTACATCATTTTGTACATTTTTTTTTATCTCAATTGTAATCCCCGTGGGGATACCCTTATATTTAAAGTTTGGATTCTGAAACAAGATGCCTACGGTCTCAGCATTAAAAATACAATAACTATGCTCAAAGATATGTTAAATGATCTGTTAGGTTTAAATCCATTGAACGTGTATTAATTCAACTCTAATCTTAGCATTAAGGTGAGATTCTTATCAGCACTAAAATAAATATTAAGCAGCACTGACTCTTACCAGATTCAAGGTCATATAGCTCACATATGGCTGATTAAAAATGTGCAAAAACATGTTGTAATTTAGGAAGTTTGGTACCATACAAAATCACCACAGTAAAATTCAATTGAAATTTAATGCTCAAGAACTTAAAAGATTTTATCTAAGTTATTATAGATATTTATACACAGATATTGTATTGTCAAATGTTTCCCCACACAACCTACTTAAAAAATAAACCTCTTTAGAAACTGAGGTCTATGGTTACAAGTCAAAAAGAAAGTAGGTAGTAGTAAGTCATAAAGTAGATTTGAATTGTAGTGCTCTTAGAGACAGCAAGTTAGCCTGAAAAAATGGCCTCCTCCCCCAGATAATACCTATGTCCTGATCACTGAAACCTATGAGTATTACATATAATCAAATTAAGGGTTCTGAAATGAGAAGATTACTTGGGATTATCTGGGTGGAAAACCTTTATTGTAACTATAATTTATACTGGTATCATAGTTACACTTTGCCAAAGTAATTTAGATGCACAAGGGATTAGGATAAATCTCACAGTCAAATTAATGTAAAAGAAAAGACTATCTAACAATAAAAGCCAACAGTCTCAATCTTTCCTGAACCAGAATTTTCTTGTTCCTTACTTGCCTCAAGGGCAAGATTGTGCCCTTAGGCTACACAACCTGTTACTCATACAATTGCCTCACTGATTCCCATTAAGCAAGCCATACCTCTGAGTTATAACTAAGTCTAATTCAGACCTGTCAGACTCTCAAGGCCACATTTCCAAGATGCAGCCCTGAAAAAAGCATCTGAGCATGAGATTCCAAAGAACTCTTTTATCCTGTTAAATTTAAAGAATTTTTGGAGTAACCCGTCCATTGCACCACTTCTTGGATAACCAGAAATGTCCTAAGAGCTGCCAACTTTGCTTCTTGAATTACTTTTAATTTTCTGATCAACCAACAAATTCTTCTGCATCACCTAATCCACAGCTATACAATGTACAATGTTAATTAAATCTTAGGTAAACGCTTAAACTTTATACCTTTGTAATTGAAACAGTTTTATACACACACACACCAAAAGCCTTTTTAATTAAAACCTTTTGGTGGAAATACCCTTTCATTTGGGAGATGATGAGAAGTATATGAAAAGTTTGCTTCTGTTCAGGGCATTCCTGTTTTAAATCAAACCAATTTTTCCATAGACTGTCCTGTGATTCGACCACTCAAAATATACTTTAGCTAAATATGTTCCCTTTGAAAATAATTTCAGCTTATAAAATTCCAAAGGTGAAGACTAAAAGGAATGTAATTTCATATTGGTGTTTTCTGTGGTTGAGTAAACATTATAAATATTTTCATACTGGCATAAATTATTTAATTCCTAAGCACAGCACACATATGGTACCATGCTTGTATTAGACATGCTCGTTGCATGAAAAGAAATCACTAAGTATAATCTATATGACTTTTTTTTAATTAGCTCATTGCATTTGAATATGAATTTGTCACTAAGAATGAAGACCTCCAGATAATATCAACTACAGCAAGACAGACTATACCATTAAATGCACAGGTAATAACCACAGTATAAAAAAAAAATGGGTGATTAACAATTCAATTCTACAAACATTGTGATGATATTATATAACAGCCCCTGTATCATGAACTGGAAGTGGAGAAGTGAATGAAACTGAGCCACCTACACACCACGCCCCCAGTTTACGGTAGAGATGGGGTACTACTTTTTGCTGAGTCACCACACTTAGGTGATTGTGTCAGAGTAAGGGATTCGCCTTAGTCAATATTCATGCCAATCTCCTCCAGGTATAGTTGAGGCAGGGAAGCTAAAAACTTCATTTCCCAGGAGCCTTTATAAAAGAGCTTAGAATATAGTTTGGATTCCACCAGCCAGCTGCACTTATCAACGACTCAGATGCAAACTAAACTGAGTGATGCCTGGGCTAGATGCATAATTCATTCGCAGGATTCCTAAAAGGGGGCGGTAGTTTTTTTGTTTTGTTTTTTTTTTTACTTCCTTCTCTGTTCTAGTCCCACAATTTATCAGTGTTTTGTTTTTTTCCTTTTTTGATATTTCATATTGCACTCCCAGAAAGTGGAGTAGACAGATAAACTCACTCACCAGCACTCAGGGTTCCTGTCCACAATCCAGCATGTGTGACCCATAAAGTGTGGGTTTCCGCTCCCACCTGCTACGGGACCAAAGGTTCCAGAAGTCTGGTCAGCCATCTCTCTTTACTCTGCTACCTCAAATCACGAAAAGTGGGTGACCTGTGAGGGTAATACCTTTGCTGCATCTAGATACTCAGCGCTCCTGCCAAGCTTCACTCCTGCCAAGTTTCTGCTTGTCGGCTCAGTCCGCTGTGATGGACGCCACTGCACCGCAACACGCCCTCAGGGCGCATGCGCCTCCCTCCAACCAACCCCGTTCGCATCATGCACATCCGCCCAGGCCAACTACTAACCACTGAGGCCTCAGGCGCTGGGGCTAGGCGGGAGCTAGGAAGACGCTGGGGCTGTCAGGGCACGTGGGAGGGGTTGCCCCAGAGGCTTGCAGTGAGCTTATCACAGGGAGATAACAGGAGGAGGGCAAAGAGTTTCCAAACCCCCAGTGAAAAAGTCAGTGCCACAGAGGACTTCAGATAAAAAAGACAAATTTTAAAGTAGATCATTAAAAACTGCAAGATGGTGCTAATTTGATAAATAGAAATTACCCAAACCAGTAAAGTTTAATAAACACTGCATGGATTTGAGGCTTGAGGGACAAGGAAAGCGACAGCGGCATATATGGATTGGGCGTGGGGGTGGATTTGCAAGATGCCAAGCACAGAGCGTTCAAGTTTGGGCACAGGGCCCTTCTAAGTGTGAGGCCTTGAATAACTTCCCAAGCAGCTCGCTCTGCAGTGGTCTTTAGTGGAGAAAAAGAAGGGCAGGAGGCTTTAGTTTTATGCCTGCTGATTCTGTGGTAACCGCCTCAAGATTTTCCTGTCATCAATTTCCTGTAGAAATGTCAAGAAAAGGTTCCGAGATTCTTGTGAGTTTGGATATTGTGTTTGTGCCTAGAAGCTCAGCGTCGTAGTTGCTGTTATAGTCCTTCCAATAATTTCGAAAACTATCTAATAGCTGGTAATGATTCCCTCGATACTTAGCTCAACCAGAAGGGTGCAGTTGCAAACAACAGAAACCACAATAAATGCAGTGGTATAATTCTCTGTGGAGAGGCATGAAATAGAAAGATTCCAGGAGCAAATTGACTGTGCTGGTGGCCACTGTTCAGACACAAAAGAAGACATGTCATATTGCAGAAAGTCATTCCATGCTAGAAGAAAACCCAATTATATTAAAGAAGAGGAATCATAAAAATAGAATAGCTGTATCATTCTCCATTGCCCTTTATATTACAAGAGTTGGAGAAAATTGTTGAAGCAGAGCAGTGATTGAATTTTCAAGGGGGTGAGGGTGGTTGGATAAAAGCAGTGTGTGTGCTTGCTCAGAAAAGCAGGGCTTATTCCCTTGATATAATAGGAATTGAAAACGGTAGCTCCTTAAGTGGATCAATTCATACTTTCATAGTGAATTAAACTAGAGCCTTAAAAGCAAGCCCAAGGCCTTTGCCTCTGACTCCACCCATGTCAGTTCAGTCCAAGGTTCCCTTCTTCAGTTATCATCAACAGCTCCATGCAACCTTCCTTCCTCTTACCAGGAGTGCAGTGAACACAGTTCATTGTGGGGGATACAAATACCTCACCTGTTCTCATTCAGCCATTTCCATGCCCCTGATCTGTCCTGTACCCTCTCAGACAAGTCCTGGCATTTATAAGCAGAGGAAGACAAGGAAACAAAAGAAAAATAGAAGGGGGTTACAGAAAGAATAGCATGGTTAGCAACGACAAAATTAGAGCAAGGTAGGATAGTGGCTGAAGTATCTACCAGGCTTCAGGCTTAAGAGATATAAAGGGCTGAGACACCAGTAAGACAGATGAGCCCTTTGTCTTTTTGAACCTGTATTCCACACAGCGATTAAGAAAACAGAGTAATCACATTACATATTCAGTGCCACACAAGACAAAAATAGAAATTTAAGATGATTAACATGTTCTCTACAAATGGTAAGCAGTTATCTATAATTAATCCTAAACGACTGTTATACATCAAGTGTTTTTATAAATACTGCATATATATATATATATATAGAGAGAGAGAGAGAGAGAGAGAGAGACTCATTTAACCCTTACCACAACCCAGTAAGATAGGGGCAACTATCTCCTTAGTCAAAGAGGAAACCCTGGATCACAGAAAGGTTAAGTGAGATTCCCAGGGCCCTACACCATGTACCATCCAGGAAAGGCCTCTCCGAGAATGGATGTCTTAACCAAGACCTGCATGATGAGAAAGAATCAAGCTGATGAGAGCTAGGGGGAAGAATTCCAGGCTATGGGAAGAACAAATGCAAAAGCCTGGAAATTGGGCAAAGGTTTAGAAAAACTGAAGACTAGATGGAGCTGGAGGACAAGGAGTAAAGGGTGAGTGCAAGAGGTGAGGCAGAGTGGGAACAGGGGGCTCATCACACAGGTGAGGGAGGGGAGCTAGAAGATAAACGAAGAGCACTGAGGAGAGAATGGGAGATACAGAGTAGATAAAAATTTTTAGAACTGCTCAAAGAAGTCTAACATTAAAAAAGAAAGGAAGTGCTATAGTGAGGGGTTAAGAAAACTTCACGTGTAAATACTGCAGAAAATAGGAAGTTTAGATGTAGCAGTAAGGAAAGATGAAGTCCCCAGCAAGTTCTCAAGGTCTTAATGTGAACCAGAGGGCTGGAATCCAGGACACAGTAGAGGGGAGTTTCAAACAGCGAGAAAGAGAGCAATTCCTAGGGGATGAAGTGATGGATGGTAAGAAGGATGAATTGGATGCACAACAGCTCATGGTTAGAATGGAAGGAAACTGGAGAATTCTTATCTCATTCTTTTGTTCTTTCTGTGAATAAAGTTCCCCATGTCCACTCACCTGAAAACTACAGCAAACTTCACTGGAATTAGGACTAGAAGTCTTACTCTTGTATCTGTCCTGAACCATCTACCCACTCTTAAGCTAGAGATTTAAGACTCCAGGCTCCTCTCCTCTTGACCAAAAGATATCAGTACAACATAATGCTTTATGTTTGCATTTTCTTGATATTTGGGATATCTAAATTCTTGAAGTGGCAGTAATGTACAATAAAAAAAATTAAAGCAATTCATTACAAGGGGTCTTTTGTCAAAGAATGTGATAACAAATACATGCAAACCTCACACCATGAGATGACACTAAAGGCATTCCACAGACTTATTACCAAGGAAAACATTTCTGTGGAGGGTAGAGAGTAAAATCTTATAGTCCCCTACAGCAGTGTGGTTACCGTCAACCTGTAGTTTGCATTGACTGGGATCATGGGTTCTCACAGATAAAAAAATTCCACTGGTGCAATATACTAGTATTAAACATCACACATTAGTACTAAACATCTTTAATAAACCTCTTATGAAATGAGTTTATCCCCACTTCTCATATCTTCTTTGAGAAAATTTTAATGTTTTTTCTCTCATTAATAATAAATACCACGCATATTAAAAAGTGGATTATGTGCATTTTACTCAGTTTTCACAAGTAAATAAATTTTTTCTATGAGAAAGCAGAAATGACTGAGCAATACGCCAATTATTAAAAGCAATTCTCAAAAGCAATGTAAGCTTTGGTAGGCAGGAAAGACTGCATTCTGAATCAAAAATTATGTCATATTCAGAAAAAATATAGAATTAAGTATGCTGCACTATACAAAATTATACAGGACAGTTACAAAGATTTTCTGATCATCTGAAAACTATCTTATCTAGCTATATTATAATTAATCTAAATCATCTACTGATCAAATTATTCTTCAGACCAATAGGAAAATACTGGAAACAACGAATGTTGACAGAGGGAGTGGGCAAAAAGGACTGATCATCCACTGTTGGTGCAGAAAATGATTAGGAAATTCCCCAATAAAATAAAAATAGAACTGCCCTATCACCCAGCCATCCCACTGCCAGCTATTTCTCTATCATAGAATAGGAAACCACAAACAAGAAGGTTGATTCACCTGTAGTTCATAGCCAAGTTCACAATGGCCAAGATATAGAATCAACCTAAGTGTCAAATAACAGACAACTAGACAAAGAAATTGGAGAATATATACTCGGTGGAATGCTTCTCAATTATTCAAAAGGTGAAATAGTGCCTTTGGGGACCAAGTAAATGGATGTTAAGTGGATTTGCTAAGTGAAAAGTGAGTTACTAAATGGGTCTACTAATTTGTGGAATGCAATCTCAAGAAAAAAAGTATGTCCATGCTTTGAAACTATGTATTAATTAGGGTGTCCCTCGACAGTAAGCAACAACAAATTGAAAGGGTTTTTCTAAAAAAAAAAAACAAAAAAAACCACTTTTTTTTCCATCTAAGTATTATAATTAAGGGACTTCCTTTTATGCGATAAAGTATTTTATGTAAGGCTGTGGAGAGCTAAAGCCCTACAGGCCGAACACCAAGAAATAACCCAAAACCCAGGCTTTGTCTTCTTTTCCGTTTCTCCTTTCCTGGCAGGCGGCTAGTCTCCCATGGTCACATGACAGCCGCTGTCCTGCCTCATGACTCATTCCTGGCCATCTCATTCAGGACCAAAGCGGCTTTGCTTATCCTTTTAAAAAATCTGTTTTAAAGTTTCATGCAATGACTTACATCTTATTGGCTAGAATTGGGCCACATAGTACCTCAGTATTTCCACTGATTGTTGGAAAGGAAAGGTAAAGATTTTAGTTTTCAAGCCGGCATGTTAAAAAAAAAAAAAAAAGTTAAAATGAAGGGTTGTAAATGACTTTGGGATAGTTAAGCCAAGATAAGGAAGTTCATTAAAAAAAAAAAAAAAAAGCCATCCAAATAATTTTCTAAATCTCAGAAAGAGAACATTTCCTTGGCAAATACTGACGTTTATGCTATTGTTTGGCACTACACAGCAGATCTTACTGGTTCAATGAGTCAATGTGAAAGTCATTTACTTACCACTAAAATGGTTTCTCAATAAACTGCTCCTATTATGATTTGACCTCAGTTGAGCTTGATTTTTTAACATGCTTTTATTTAAACCCTGAACACTTACAGACAATCAACTTCAGGAGAGCACAGATCTCAGCCTCCTAGGTCCCTTTCAAATATACAGCAGGAAGATCAAAACATACTTTGCAGGATTGGCCACTTAAGGACCAACTAAGAAAACAAAATATTAAGTGGTCTCACTCATACAGTGAGATTCTACAGATTAGAACCATCTTGGAAGCTGTGAAGAAATTCTGATAAACTGATTTTTTTGGATTGCTCTTTACAAATGTCCAATGTGCAGCTAATGGTAAGAAGTACCAAAGGGGAAAAACTAAGAAAGTTATATAAAACTTATGAACCTCAGTTTTTTAATCTGCTAATTAGCTAATCCATATAAACACTTAGTTTGATTTTAGCACATTGCAAACACCTAATAACAGCTACCCCTGCAAAGCTGTAAGCTTATGGATTAAAGATGAGCATTCCTGGAATTAGATAATCCTTTAGGATCTGCTGGTCAATGTCAGGACTCCACTAAAAACACACCAGTAATCTACGCCCCCTTGCAAGTCCTGACATGTAAATAAAGCACTGGCAAAATGTACCTGCCATGCAATGGGTACTGATTAAATGACGATTCCAGTTTATTCTTGGGGAATGTGATCACTTACCTAGAAAAACCCATGCAGATCAACTAAGTGCATTGGGAGAGATTCATCATTACTATGACACTATGTATTCTTGCTTACATTCCTTTATAGACTACAGCTCTAGCAATGATGATTTTTTTTAATATAAGGAAAAGTCATAGCCATATTCAAAAACAACACAATAGAACCTTTGGCAATAGGCAGGAGCTAAAGCCCAGGGTTGAACTTGTGTGGGCTGTCAGAGCGGACAGCTTAGTCCTTTGCTAGGTCTATGATTGGATGGCCAGGATCTTCAGTCACCACGGAACAGAAGGAACAGGAGCACCTAAGTCATTAACTAACACCTGAACTAAAGATGGTGGAGGGTGGGTTCATGAAGGCATCCAAAAAATCAATAGAGGGGGTAAGTCTGGAGGG
>NW_004567109.1:52941805-52942644 GCF_000260355.1 Condylura cristata
CAACTGGGAATGGGAGGACATAGGTGACCAAGAGCAGGCAAGCCTGAGCCCCTGGGCACCCGCTTAGGCCACGTGGTCTGGAAGCAGAGACAGCCCCAGGTGCTGGCAGTTCTGGTCCAGGATTCCTGTAAAAGCAAAACAGGGCTGTCCCCTCGCTGGTCTCCTCCTGTGAGTCAGCTGCATTGTGATGCTGGGGTTTGGGAAACAGCATCTTTCTTTCAGCTTAACTTTTCCTCACTTTGGGAGTGACTTCCAACAGTTACCCATCATGATGTAACTTCCAACAGTTATACATTCCATTTTGCTCCTCCAAGTCTTCCAACGTTTGCAATTCTTTTTCTGCACAATATTCCCTGTTAGATCTGATTGCCCATCTAGACACTGACTCATAGAATTGGTGACACCAGCAGAATACAGAAGACATTTTGATTTGTGCTGAAAAATCAGAGGAGCAATGAATGATCCTTAAGAAACTCTGAATACCGGCAGAAATTGACCTGTTCCACTAAGAAAAGTAATAAAGAAATGTACATGCTATATATGTACAGCAAGAGACCAAAAGGATATAAACTGATGAAAACATTCACTTTTCTCTGTTTGGTAGAATTTATTATATGTGATTTTGAAAGGATCATAAATACTGGAACCAGCCAGTATAGGTTCAAATCTCAGCTCTACCATGAAGGATGTAGCCTTGCGTAGAATTTATTTAAGATTTCTTTTCATTGGGCCATCCCTAGTGGTGCGGTGGGTTAAAGCACTGCACTAAAAAGCTTAAGCCATTTCTGCATGAGTTTGATCCTCACCTGCCCTGGAGGAGATCCACATGGCCTGGCAGA
>NW_004567109.1:52943409-52944157 GCF_000260355.1 Condylura cristata
GCTCCCCATTCTGTCCCTGGTGAATCTTCTCACCCTCCGCATCTCTGGCCTATACCCCAGTTCTGTATGAATAAATAAATCTTAAAAAAAAAAACTGTCATATATTAAAAAAAGGTGATATCTATAAAAAATATAAATTATTTTAAAGTTATGGTTACACTTATAAGTTTTATAGTGTCACAGAGCTGCAAAGCACCTTAGATAAACTAGACCTCATTTTAAGCAGGCCTGTCCCTCCACTATCTTCAAAAACCTACCCAATAATCTGTCATGAAAACATCCTTGTCGTTTAATCTCATTCTCTCTAAATATACCTTGTCTACCCTCTCATGATTGTCCAGTTGGCTTTAGTACAGTGGATTGACACTTTATATGTATAAATAGGAGTGGGAAATATAAATCACATCCTTACTTTCATTAACTTATAAAGGTTTTTTGCTTTTTCCTCAGTTACAAATGTAGACAGCAAATCACAGTAGTAGAAGTCGAGTAAGTGATCATTTTCACCAGTAATAGCCACAGGTATTTTCATATCACTTTACCCTTGTTACGGATAACTATATATTGTCTCTCGTCATTACTTTGAAATTACTGTACTTATCAGACTTGCCACTGGATTGCACATGCAGCCTTTCAATCTGTGATACATGCGCCAGGCAGCTGGATGGTCATACCATGTCTCTATATCTCAACTTTGCTTAACGTCCAGGATGAAGTCACTTCTCAAGTGGGGACCTCTGGGTCTATG
>NW_004567109.1:52944992-53007900 GCF_000260355.1 Condylura cristata
ATTCAGTACCTTGGTCTAAATGTCATTTATATACTTTTTTAGATTCTATAGTAAATTAAGTTTCATTTGGGGGGACCATAATAAACTTGTTTGAAAGATGAAGAAAATATTTAACAAATCAAAGGTGTGCAAATTTGATATTGTTAAGCAACCCACTTAATATAGGAATGGATCCATTTACTTACTAGTTTCTTATTGCTAACAAATTACCCCAAAATTTGGCAACTTAAAGTCACACACATTTGCTATCTCGAATTTTTTATCAAAAATCTAGGAGGGCCTCTCCTGGAGGACTCTAGCCCCAGGTCTCTTGTGAGGGTGAACTCATTTGCAGGAACTGCAAGTCAGCTGGCAAATTCACACAAATGGTGGTTGGAGGAAAGGTCAAGTTCCTCAGAGTCTCCCCATACTGCTCACATAACATGGCAGTGGCTTCCCCAAAACTGGTAATGCAAGAGAGAGAATCCAACACAGAAGTCAAAGCATATATTACCTTGTTTTCCAAGTGGCATGCCATCAATTCTGCCACATCCTACTGGTCATTAAACTGACCATGACAGAATAAGGGAGGGGGGCTTACACAACGGTATCCAGGTGGGTCATCTTGGAGACTGGCCACCAGAGTTTGGAACATGAAGTTTATTGCCAGCATGTGTTTATTGCCAAGCTGAGCTTTTCCTCTGAGTCATTTAGTAATGTATGCAGCCTAGGGTGACAAGAATACCAGGGCATGGTGATTTTAAACAAGGGAGTTTACTTCATGCCACAAGAAGTCTCAGAGTTGTCAGTTCACAGCTAGTATGGGGGTCAAGGACACCATCAAGGATCCAGGCTCCTTTTGGCTTTCACTGGAGCAGCCTTAGTGATGAGAGCAGCACTTGCGAAGATCCCTGGCAGGAGACCAGGAAGCACCAGCAGCTTTCCTTTTATACCTCACTGGCCAGAATCCCACCATGAAACCTGAGCTGAAAGGCAAGACTTTACAGCAAATGAAAGCAAGCTAAACTCTACTGCTTGAGACCATTGTTCCTGTCATGTTTCCTAAGATTAGATTTTGAGTACTATATTTCTTAAGGTATATCATAAGTCAATAAATTTTTGGAGTTACATAATAACAGAAGTACAGCACCTTGCATGTCTCAGGCTTACCTTATTTTTTTCTTAACTGACTATATTACATAGTATTAGATGTTTAGGATTTCTAATAAGCATTAACATTCTACAAGCTCGTAAATGGCTTTATATTCTATTTGTATTCACTGGAAAAGAGATTTTTTCCACTACTGGGAAGTGAAAATAAGGTAATACAATAACTTTGCCATTTACTAGTTGCCTATTTTCTGGACTTGTGCTCCCAGTTTTGATTTGCGCATGAAATGCTAAATTCAGCTATGACTTGGCTCTGTGCTTTCTCTGCCCAAGTGTATGTTTCTCACCCTTTTCCCTACAGCCCTGTCCTCATATATAAATTGTTTTTCTATTCTCCTTCTTGTTTCAGAATTTTCTTTTTTAGGTAACAAATAAATATAGAGCAAGATGATTAACTATATTCCTTTTAGGAAAAAAAATGGCATAAGAAACTACTTTAATTTTGTAAGAGGCAACCCTAAAGCACACTGCATTCTGAAAATGCCAACATAGCATTTTTGTACTTTGAGAAAGAGGTCTTCAACTGTCAGGCCAAAATTGACTTTAAAATTGAAGTTGTTAAAAATACACACTTAATTTAGTAGCTTTTAATTCACAGGACTATTTCATGGGTGGGGTTTAAAGTGGTGAGTTGATTTTCACCACAGAGGAGTATACTGCCTCTGTGAAAGTCAGACTTTTTACTAAGAATAGAAATGTGGGCTTCAGGATAATTAAAAAGTGCTTTCATAATTGAAGTTCTGGTGAGGAAATGATTAAAGTTATGGCCTTACATGTTGGGTGTATACAAACTACTTTAAAACTTGGATACTGGGATGTATGGCCATAAAAGGATTGCATTAGTTGAGAAGCATATAAAATGCCAGTGATAAACCATGCTTCCATTTTTAAATGCAAATAGAAAAACTAATATTATATATTGACTTTACATGAATACTGAAGTTTGCTATGCTATTGCAAATATAGAGCAACATTTTTAAAGGGTAGTTACCCTTTAAAATAGACAATAGAAAATGTTATAAAAATGTTTGTTATTTCAGCATTGCTAAACACCTTCAATATCATTCATTAGTATCTCTAGCTTTGAATTACTAAAATTTAAAATTATTGAAAATTGTGTTAGTTATAAGAAATAGATACTGTTTCTTCCTTCAACTAAATTATTCAAAGTTAAAGAATTAGATTTTCTTTTAAAGGCTTAGCAATATTATTAGGCACTGAAATACTAGATACTTTGGAGAGTAAAATCTAGGGAAGGAAATAATAGCTTAATAATGACTTTGGGATCATATGCTTTGGGATTGCTTGAATTTGTTTTTAAGAATGTATTTATTACCTTCATAATTTAATTATAAATGATAGTTAATTTGAAAACCATGTAACATATAAGATCATTAAATAAACTAAAAAATTAAATCATACAAGAACTACCTTAATTGAAACATGAAAAGGACCTCTGTGTATGTTTCAAAACAGTTAAGACCCAGTATAAAATCACCATTTTAATATAAAACAGGAAACTTGGAGATTACATATTATTTTGTATCATTACATTTTATCTTATTATACTTTCAAAAATTTATTTGAAATTTCAAGATAGTCCAAATTTCTTCTTATTATCAGTTGACTTGTTAACAAAAAGGGCCATTATTCTCATAAGAGTAATTCTGAAGTCTTAGTAACATGCTTTTATTACCTGCCTCAGTATTCCCATTAGTTGTGGATGGATCTTGTGAAATTAAAGATAAAAATATAAATTCGAATGATTATTTTACACAAGATTACACCATTAACTTTTTATTTTAACTATTATTGATGTTGCACTATTACAAAATCAGTAATCATGAAATTTACAATCCCAGATTAAAGTTTCAAGGAATGAGAGGAAAGGAGAAATAACAAATTCCTTATCTCTAAGAAATACCCTAAAACAAAATGTAAAATGTGGGAAAAAAGACAGTAAAATAGGCAAATGTGAAGGAAAATATATGAAGAATTAGCAATAGTTTTATCATCAAATAATACAAGGCAGAAATGCATAAAATAAGAATGAAACTTATTTAAATAGCATTATTTGTAATAAAAATGTATCATCAATTTTAAAAAAGTTTAAAAAATGAATGGCTTCAGACATATTTTTGACAGGAATAGATAATATGCCAATAATAAGACCAAAGCATGGAGAGTGAAGACATTACATGTAGGAGGGAAATTGGGTAGCAGCATTAATCCATGGCAGGTAAAACAAAATAAGGAAAGTTAACAAAGTAAAAACGGAGTAAAGGTACTTGGTTGATTCCCAAAGAAGAAATTATAAAGAGCAAATTTTTACTATAATTTAAAAAGAAAGCAGAAAAATCCTTAAAAAGACAAGCCGGCCCTCCCTGGTGGCGCAGCGGGTTAAAGCACAGCACAAAGACGCTTAAGCCACTTCCGCAGGAGTTCGATTCCCGCCTGCCCCGGAGGTGACCGCATGGCTCGGCAGACCTCTCCTGACCCGCCCGCTGCTCCCCTCAGCAGTGTACTTAGTTGATCTGCCTGTTCTGCTCCCCGCTCTGTCTCTGGTGAATCCTCTCACCCTCTGCATCTCTGGCCTGTACCCCAGTTCTGTACGAATAAAAAAAAAGACAAGCCAAAAAAATACATGTGCACATATACACCTCACTCACAATTACAGGAAGTGGCCAGGTATACATTGCAAGCATTTGAGTTTTTTGATTATTGCAAAAGAATAAAAATAAAGTATTACAGTGAATTAAACCACAAATTTTACACACAATAAAAATATGAACAATCAAAACTATCATTTTTTAAGCTGCTAGTTATTCATTCTAAGTATTGAACCAATTGTTTTAGTTTTCTGTGTCAGAATAAGTGAACAGTTGATTAAAGACTTTTTGCTAATAAAGAAACAGTAATGAATAAAGTTTGAGGAAAAATAGAATCAGAAAATTACCATTTTAAGAGTCCCTAGTAAAATAATGGATGTTGGCAATTATCATCCATGATTGCTTAAAAGCATTAAGTAAAAAGTTGATGTAATTCTTTCAATGAATCAGTCTGACATCATCTGAATCCACTGATCCATTTAAGCATTCATATAAGGACAACCAGACATTACACTACTCCTAATGTGAGGCAACTGAAGTATACAGTACCACCTATAAAGAAACCTTGCCAAAAATATCTGACATTGAATTCAGTGAAGATTTTGGGTGTAACTACTAGTTGACAATACACACAGAAGATGGAGAAATATATTAAATAATGTCATGTGGCTCTAATCAGCCAAATACATTAAGAAATTCTAAAGGGAAAATAATTCAATTTATTACATGAATAAACATCATGAAGAGCAAAGGAAGAGGAATGCTATAGGTTCAAGAGACATGCCCCCCAAATGTAATGTATTTGCTTTTGTTTCGTTACTGCTGTAAATAAAGCATTTGTACATAAAAATTTTAAACATGACTGATATATATTTTTTGAAGAACGATATTTTAATAAAAGTAGGTCAAATAGGAAATATTAACTTAAAAAAACATTTAACCGATCCAGAAGAGGACAAAGGAATAAAGGGGAATATGAAATAAGCAGGTCAAATAGGAAACATTAATGTAATATTTCTCACTGATATTGTCAATCTGATATTACCTATTTGGAAAAGGCAAAGGAAATAAAATGGAAAATGAACAGAATTACTTAATATTGTGATATATAGTGAATCCTTTAGCAATAAATAGTAGAAATTACAGTATTCATATATACTATTAATTATTAATTAAAAGCTAACAATTCTCAATTCTCCAAAATCCAAAATGAAAATTTAGAGATCATTTTACAAAGAAATATGTGTAAACAGTTTGAAGAAAACTAGAGAATTTATACTAATAGACATAAAATGTGAATAGAGACAGAAACTAGTAGAGACCCTTCCACTGTTTGTAATCTGAGTCTCTAATCTGGTTCATCTAGATTGAGGAAAGGTATTGAGATTCTGACCTACCTACATATCATCTCAGATCCAAAGGCATCTGGAGTTAGCATCAGTTCTCTCTCAAGAGACAGGAGAACATACTCAGTTTCTCAAAAGAAAAGGCTAGAAGGTAAGAGGAAATGTTAGCATTGTGTGAGTTTCTTATAGCAAACATTCCTAAACAGCACTAAAGTGATTACCAATATGGAGATACTGAGCTTCTCAACTTGTAAAATGGTACTATCTGGTCAAGACCTATGTTGGCTAGAGCTCTGGACTAGAAATTTCTGGCTATAAGCATTCTCCTCCATAAATCATATTTTAAGATAAAATATTTTCTTCTTATGTTGTGATTTTTTAAAAGGGTAGGAAGTACATTTGTAAGGGGAGAAAATAGGTCTTATCTTTATTTAGCATCTAACAGCTATATTTGGGGAGAGGACAGCGGCCAATTCTGGACATTGCTAGGGGTTTGAGAAACCACTGCAACTTTTGTTAACTGGTTAAAAATAGAGGGGGAAATTGGAGAATGAAGGGTCTCAAACATAATGTTTCATCAAGACATTTGCTGAACTCTGAAAGTTGTGAGAAGCAATTGGCTAAAATCTTAACCTGAAAACTCTGAAGAACAGAAAAGAATGATCTGCAGTCTATCAATGATGATGAGCCATCAGGCTCTCAGTTCAAAGTCCAGAAGTGACATACCCTAGAAAAAGGGTGATTAGGGATAGATTGAGCCTTATCAAACAATAAACCGGCCTTAAATCAGCTAATTAGCTTAAGAAGACTAGCCCATCCTTATTGCTTAACAGAAAAAGGGTGGACCCTCTCTGGTGAAAAATGAATCACCTGAAGCTTCTCCAGCCCTTTTAACAGAAGGAAAAGTAGAATAAAAAATAAAATCTGACCTATCTAGAAGAGGATGAAGGAAGTAAAGGGAACATAAACTAACAGGTAAAATAAGAAAAAAAAAATAGAAGGAGATCAGTATAAACTCAAAAATATTAGAACTCACATTAAATAGCTAAAATAGATAAAGACTGCCAGACTGAAAATAGCAAGTACACAAAATATATGTGGTTTATAAAATTATAAACTATGTATGTAAGATTGAAAAAGATCTACAAACACTGTACAAATCAAAGCTGACATGATTGTCTTAGTAACAGACCACATTGACTTTAAGACAAACATCACTAGACATTGAAACAGACATTTGCTAATGACGAGGGTCTACCCATAAAAAGACATAATTATAAATTTGTAGGCATCATCCAAACCATAAAGGGCCTACACAGAACAGAGAAGACAGAGGAAGGGGCAATTCGTGCCTGCTTACATGGGGACACCAATCTTCTACCCTAAGCACCCCAGGCTTTCCAGCACTGGGAATAGGTTGGAAATATATCTTTGGTTCTCGGGCCTTCAAACCCCACCAACAGCTTCCTTGGGTCTTCATCTTGCAGAGAGTTAATTATCGAAGGATTTTACAGGCTCCATAATGATGTGAGAATCCTAACACAATATTAAAACACAGAGCTTTGGTTATCAAAAGTTACAATTAAGGAAAGAAAAGAGCAACATAGCAAAATAAGAACAAGAAATCGAGAGCATTTTACATTATGTCTCTCCAACAGATTCATATCTAAAATTCACTCTATACTTACTAGGACTTAACTTTTGTTAAACATGCCAGGCCTTGAGGACCATGTTGAGGATGCTGGGTTTTATTTAAGTGTAGTCAGAAACTCCTCAATTTTAAAACTTCATTTCTTATCATTCTTCTGTTCACATTTAAGCCAATTTGTTCTTTAACTCTACATCCCATGAAGTCATACACATCCCAGATGACATAAGCATCCAAGGCTTGTAGGTTGTTATTCAGCTTCCCGGACTTCCATGATCTCTTCCCATCCCAAACAGGCTTCTCTTCATTTTAGTCAAAATTACTCTACCTCTGAAAATCAAACTCCAACATTTCATTCTCAGATCATAACCTCTCACTAACCCTACTCTTCCACTATGTAACATCTAGCATGCCTTGTCCTCCATTCTTTACATTTTATTATCTGATTAGAATAAAATACACATACAATCTCACTAGAATAGAAAAATTACTATTTTCTCCATTCTTGTGTCAAGGCATATAGTCTTTCCTACACCTTTCTCCATGTGCATGCATTTGTGAAATTTTAGATACAAATAGAGAAATGCTTGTTTTGGTTACAAAAAGAATCATATGCACACATAATACCATGACTTTTTTTCACCTAAAAGTAAAAATCATGAGCAGATCTCAAGCAGCAGATAGACAAAATTCATTACTAAAATTGCTACCCATCATCCCAAGTGGTCCCCCCTGCAAAAGGGACTTTGTCTTCTGCTGCAATTAACTTGCTGACCCCAGAAAACCTCCAAGAGGGCTTGCCAGTGAAGGGAAGTGTTTCCATCTTTGCAGCTGGAAAAGAACCGCTGCTTGTGACTAAAAAAATGTGGGACTGGTATGGTTTCTCAGAGCAACTCAGCAGAGTAACAGGTTTCAGGCCCATGAGAACTGAAAGCATCGTGTCTTTCACCACTTGGTTTGCTGCGACCCAAGGATGCTGGCAAGTACTGAGTAACCACAATCATGACTAGGCAAGGAAAATTAAAACTCACTCACGGGTCTCGGAAAGAAAAATGGCCAGCAGAACAGAAACAGGAGATGCCTACTAAAGCAGAACCAAGGGAAGAAACCTATGAGAATTTTAATGAAAATATAATGGAATTACAGTTCTAAAACCAAAATTCAAACTCTAATACTTTCAAGAATTAAAAAATGATTTCCTAATTTGAAACTTAATATTCAACAGAAAAAGAGAATAACTGCCCTTGAGAACCACATTAGCATTGAGAATTGGGTGGAAGAAATACCTCACAAAAACCCAGTGAAAGATCTCCTGAGAGAAAGATAAGTTGTGTGGAGATGAGATCTAGGAGACCAAACCAAAAGGAAGGAAGGAACATGTGGAGAAGTGATAATCACATAAACAATGGAAGAAAATTTTAATATGTAAGAAAGTCATGAAACCCTGACTATGAAGGCGAAAGGGAAAATCCTGCCAGCCTGTAAATGACATGGGAAACGGGCTCTTGAAGGTGGCGGGAGCTGGAAGCAGACACGGCTCAGACACGTCAGGCCACTGGCACTGAGCCATCTTGACCCGAGTCTGGCTCACACTCCAGAAGAGCCCAATCTGTGTGCTTCTTGCTGCCCGTTTTCAGAGACTGTTAAAGTGCTCTAAGACCTAGCAAACTCCCTTTGTTGTTCTATGTCACTGGTGTCTCAGTATAACAGTCTTTGCAGCCGTCTTTTCCATCCAGTTTCTTCAAACATTACAGGTACCAATTTTCAAATGTGGTAAACACAAATTACTTTGATAAAAATTTTAAATATGAAAAGAACCTCTTCTCCAGATGGAGTAAATTATATGACCTGTGAAAGGAAATTAATGAAATGCCTATAAAGGTAGTGAGGTCACAGTTAAGAGCTGTGATACCTGCTACTTACAAGCGGTGTGGCCTTAGACAAGTTACTTATCCTGTTTGTGGTTCGGTATCTTGAAAAGTAAATGGAATCAACAGTGGTCACTCATCACTCATGTGATCAGCTATAAAGATGAAGTAAGTTAATATATTTACCACACTCACACTTTGGCACAGAGCAAGGAAGCAGTCACAGAAATTTGCTTATTGCTGAACCTGTGTTATTGCCACAGCTGCTTACAAAAGAAAACAGCATTGTACAAAGAACTTTACTCTGGAATCAGAAGACTTCAGTGTAAATGTCAACTTGATTCTTACTAGTCACAGCAGCTAATCACTCTATGCTTATATTTTTCTTCCTACCTAAAAGAAGATGAATACCTACCATTTTTCAACATCTGTCCACGTATCTACATCCACTGAGTACCTACAGGTGTTGTGCAGGGGATAAACAAGATATAGCTCTGCCCTGCAGGGACTCAGTTTAGGACCAACACTCAAAGGCCTGAACATGGTGGCTGTTTCTGAAAGTTACTGTATTTTGCTATTTCCTGTATACAGCATGAAGTGTTAGGAGTGAAGGGACCAGAGAAAGGTTATCTTTCTCATTAGAGAAAGATAAAACTTCTTGGAGAGACTGAGCTCTTTTCATAGATTGAACAGTGTAGTACACAAATTGCCAATTTGAGTGATAGTTTGAAACTTCAGTTTTCCCTTAAATAAACATTTCTCAAGCCACTACCTGAGAGAAATAACTTACTTGATCCCCTATCAATTATAACTATTCCCTTTTACAGTATCTTGTCTTGGCAAATAAGAAAGGAGATTAAGTGGAATGGTTTGTAGTGATTAATTCTATTTCATCCCAACAGTGACCTTATTCTAAAACTTGTTGGCATTAAGAGTGCTTATTTTGATCATCTCATGTGAGCTGGCTATGGAAAGGGGTTGGGAAAACTGTTCCCTTAATCATTTTGTTAAGTCAGGGGTTTTATGTCAGACAATCAAAACATAAAATGAAGACCAAAAGAGACTTGAAACCTGAATATCTACACTTCTATAATAAAACAAGGCATGCCAATACGTTGTCATCTGTTGCCATCAATTGACAGTAGCAATGACTTAAAATTCTTTATTTAAAACCTAACAGAAACTATAATGGCAAATTAATATATACTTGAAATACAAATATATTGAAAAATCTGGATGTTTTAGAAAGTATGCAATTATAGCATCATTAAAATTAATATTAATAATATTTATTTTATTGTATTTATATAGCACCATAAGATAAACAATTATATACATCACTGAAAATCATGTCTTTGGCTCAGAATTAGCCTAGATTTATTACAAATGCACTTGAGTGGTGGTCAAAGGTGGTCACAAAGAATGATTCTACGTTATGTTGTGTGTATGTGTCTGACATACAATCTGAAAACTAACCACAGTTACATGAAAATTATGCAGCAAAAGGAAAACTAATATCTACCTTTTTTCAAAGTTCAACTGAATAAAATGCATTACCTAAAATTATTTACCTAAAAATGCTAAGACTAAAAACCCACAAATCATAAATATGACAGGTTTTTATTTATTTTAGCTACTCACTTTTTGGGCTCATTATAAAAACTATTGCTTATAGAAAATAAATCCAACAAATTTATCCAAACATTGTTACATAAGAAGTTTTAAGAAACTGTAAATAATTCTTAATGCTCTCATTTTGATTCTCAGACTTTTCAAGACTATGTTGTATTTCTTTCAAACATACTTCTTGATGCTGTGCTTTCTAAATAAAAAAGAAATAAAATAATCAATAATAGCATTCATTTTGATGTAGTCATAATATATAAAATGTTTATATATACAAAGATTGGATATAACATTTAAAGTTTTAAATAACCCTAACATCATTTTTTTTGTTATTAGCTTAGGGGTCCGATTTTCTCTAAAATTCAGAATACATGCAGGTTTGATTTCTACTGTGATAAAATTTGTAGTGATAAACATTCATTCAACATATTACTACATATTTAACGCAACTGATTTAACACATGGGTTTTTTTTTCAAATTAATAATTCTTTTCCATTACATGACATATTTTAATACTAGTTTTATCATTTTTCTCTGCTTAGAAATTCTAATTTTATACCATAAGGATGATTTTGCTATTTTAAACATTGATGGAATTCTAGTTTTGAGAATATAGTATTTTTAGACCCCTTTAGAAAATAAAGAATTCTTTATTTTTCTGTACTATTTATCTGTACTATTGTACAGGTTTATTTGAAGGAAAAATTAGAAATTCAGTATAATTTTAAAAGCATACAGCTACATATAGATGGCCAAGTAGATCTTTTCACTGAGACTTTTAAACAGACAGGCTACAAATACCATCTAGCCTCCAGCTAAAATGTAGCCCTTAAGAAACCTTTCATTTTCTTCCAGTCAGGAGGAGTTCCACAAATGATTTACTGATATCTTCTGAAACTGAGGAATGTCTCCTCAAAAGAAGTGTTAGGAAACAATGTGCCAGGCTGGAAGACCCAGTCACAGAGTGAATAAAGTGAATCTTTGTGGAATATCAGTCTTATACTACAACGTGGAGGGGAAAATATATGATCAGCACACTTATAGTGAAGTAAACGGCTTTTAGGGTAATTTATAAAATTGTCAAGGCATTTCAAGTTTGAGGGAAGTTGCAGTGAAGCTAGCTGTGGAGCTCACACCTGGTCTCTGCATCTGCTCTGCCCCCAACAGGGGTCTTGGGCAGAAAACCTGAAGGATGGCTCCTATGGGCAGAGCACCCTGGAAGATGGGAAACACTTTTCAGATGTGGCCTCAGGGTGCTCACAATTTAATTAAGGCTAAGGCATGTTTACTGGGACAAAAAACATAAGCTCACTTTTCAGTAGTGTCTAAATCTATGCTTGGAATTCTAGATTTTTTTTTAACTATTTTTAAATATAAAAGGTATTTGGTTTAGTAAAACATCAGATCTTACATCTTTTTATTTGGGTGATTTTAGCTAGGTACTAGGAAATGACAGAAAAATCCACCTCGTGTCAAGTTAGGATGTTAATTTTTAAGAGACTGCAATTATATAAAGAATATCATACCTATTTTCTGCTAGCACAAATTCTGCTGGTGAATGGAGAAAAAAATCAGGAATAAAAAGAAGGTCTGTGCTAAATTAAAAGTGACAAATGTTTTGTTCTGATTAAATTGTAATGGAACTTTCAATGACAATCAAATTAAAATAATAATGCATTCCAAAAATCATTTAGCTTTTGAACCGTTCACGTTTTCAATTTTTTAGATAGACACTTGGGAATGAAAAGAAGTTTTCATGGAGTCCCCAGCTCTTGGAAAAACTAAAGTATCATCCTCTATGTCATTGTTAGGTAGTTTTCAAGCAATTTAATCATGACTAGTGCTAGCTTTCATAATATCTCATGCTAAGTGAGTATTTCATAAATATTTAGGAAAAAACACTAGAAGACTAATTAAACACAATCAATTTGGTATTCTCATTTTATGGCTAGATGAGCAGGCATTCATTTTACATGCAGATATAACAAAAGTGAATATTTACTTAACACCCACTTAAAAACTTTTAAAAATATAATGTTCATTACTCAAGACAGAGCACAAAATCTAACTCATAACAGTTTAACCTATGTTTACCTTAAAATGGAAAACTCATACCAGAGAGATAATAAGTAGTTTACATCTGTAACCTTCACTAAGCAGCTGTCAGACAAAAGCAGTATGTGGGAACAAGCAGTATGTGGGGAAAGGAGTTAAAGTTGCCGAGGAGGCAGGAGAATAATTCCTGTCAGGCATAATCCTGTCATTCCTATTTTTAATGACTTAATATTGTTTGTTATTTTTAATGCTATCAATAAAGAAAGAACCCTGATTTTCCTCACTTTGTACTTTAACCACTTAAACTAAATGACATGGTAAGAATGCTAAATGCTTATTCATTTTTTAGGAAAACACATGAAGTCATATAAATACTTACACTATTCATTTTGCAAACGAGTTGATTTTGTTCTTCATTTCTCTTTCTCAGCTCATTCTCCAGAGCTAATATTTTAATTTGTAAAGCTCTATCTCTTGATGACATTTTCTCCATTTCTGCAGAAACCTGTGATTTTCATAAAGAGTAAAACAATGAAATGACTTTCTTTAAAATATTATTTGAAGCTTGGCCCTCCCTGGTGGTGCAGCGGGTTAAAGCACTGCACTGAGAAGCTAAAGCCACTTCCACATGAGTTCGATTCCCACCTGCCCCGGAGGTGACCACATGGCGTGGCAGACCTCTCCTGACCCGCCCGCTGCTCCCCTCAGCAGTGTACTTCGTCGATGTGCCTGTTCTGCTCCCCACTCTGTCTCTGGTGAAGCCTCTCACTGCCCCTGAGCCTCTGGCCTGTAACCCAGTTCTGTATGTACAAATAAATAAAATCTTAAAAAAAAATATTATTTGAAGCCTTGACATGGTTATATTATACCTTTTTTTTCCTACAGCTATTACTTATATGCTAGACAGTTGTATTAGAAAATGTTTAATTATGCTTTTTCTTGTGGAAGCACATTTAGTATAACTATGTCTACTTAATACATGTATCTATAGATACACTTTGCAATAAAATATCTGGAAGAGTTGCATCTATTTTCTCTGCTCTGTGACTTAGGGTGGTATTTTCCCTACCACTGTATATTTATAATACACTGAGACAAGCTTTATAAACTTTATTATCATAAGGGTAGATATCTAGATAGAACAGTGGTAAAGCAGAGAAAGTTTTTATCCTGATTGCTTTCTCAGTATTTATTATAGACTTGGACACACAGAACTGGAGGCAGGAAGGTGATATACATACCACATACTCACACACAAGTGAAAACATGCACACATGTGTACATATGTGTTTTTTTTTTTTTTTTGCTCAATTCCCAAGTAGTCTGAACTAGTTTTCACAGTTTTGATTGTTTATTTTAGCAGAAAGTCTAGCTTAACTATGTTCATCAAGGATTCTGATATGTGGGATCAATCTTACAAATATGATGAAGTGGAGCCCCAAGATGATAGGAAGGTAGGTGGCAAGTTCAGTAACAAAGAGCTAGTGGGAAAGACTGTCTCTGAGTTACAATAAAACAATCCACAAAGGTTTCTTCTGCACAAATTTCAAGAGTGTTTATGAGTGAGGGATGATAGCAGCAACTGAAGCTCTAGGAGACAGAATCCTCAGGATAAAGACCCACGTCCTTTCCAGTGTCCCTCTATGTGGACAACGGTGACCATCCTGTGTGGCATTTTTCCTACGGCAATAACTAGAGACAGGCCTTTCTTCCATTCCAATAGGAGGGAAAGCAGAGGAAGGACATATTTCTGGGGACTCTGAACACTTATTTAATTTTTTCAACAATCCAATAGCTATTTTTTATTATTGTAAGGGTTTTAGAATTATTTTCTCAATGCACACATAGGCAAAAAGAAGTGTACTGTTCAATACATTGGAACTTTCAACTTAATCACTGCCCAGATAAGAGAAAACCATCCCTAAATCATGCTGAGCCAGGAGACCAGTTCATCCACCAATATCTAAGAATATAAAGAACAGAATGGACAGGCCAAATCCCTTCTGAACCTTCACGCACCACCTACACACTTCTTAAGGCCCGATCAGCAGCACACTTCCTGGCAACAATCCCTAAGTGTCCAAGAAGACTTTCAGCAGCAGCCATCTGCTACAGAACTCTGGGGTAGATGTTTCTGGGTACCTGTTGGTGTTTTAAGGTAAATGTGGAAAGCAAGACACTGGTCATCCTCATAAAGGATTTTGACTGGTAATGAAGATGATGGTAATAAAGATCATATCACCACCAAGCCCAATGGCCTGAGCTTTGGTGATCTCATCTTGGCCACCAAGGGAGAAGCTGGGGAACCTCTGAACATTTTTCAGAAGGAATTAAAGAGGATCCAGTATTTCCAAAGTCTACTTAAGTCAAATCCAGGATAAAGTCACTTCTTGTTCTCCTCTCAAAGGATGAGATGAAGCTGAGAAAGCTGGATTACATTCCAATGACTAGCAGTACACTTTACTTTATTCAATAATGTGTCCTCAAAGTCAATTAAAGTTAGCTTCCCACAGTTCCAAGGAATCAAAATATATACTGTGATATAAGAGCTACAATTTCAAGAATATAAGATTTTTATCTGACTCTGTTGAATTGCCATTTACAGACTTGGAAAAGAACATGGAAGAGAGGTTAGAGGGAAAGATGCAGTATTTGGTGTTGGGCATGTCAAGTCTGAGTCCGGAAGGGTTCTCGAGAAGTCCGTAAGCAGCAGGACACATGTACGTCTAGATTCAGAGAAGAGAGAGCTCTGGCATGGAGATACACATTCAAGTCACCGGGAAACAGACTCGCTTTTTTTGCATCATTCAATTCTACTAGGAAACTCAATATCCACATTTAACCAAACTAAAGCTTAGAGAATTAACATGTCAGTCAGGGTTTCAAGTGCCAGAGAGTCAGAACTCAAATCCAGTTTCTGCTGGACTCCAAAGTCCATCTCATGTTATTTTTGATATTACATGGTCAAATCATTTGATAAATTTAGCTCTTCTTGGACATTTTCAATGATCCCCTCAACCCTAGGTTGAACGAACCACTCTCATCGGTGTACCTTGTACCCTCCACCCTATTGCAGAATGTGCATTCTGGGTAACATTCGATTGTTCTCATAATTTAACTCCTTGCAGGAATGTGAGTGCCGAAGCCATGTCTCACTCATCTTTGCATTTCAATCAGTGCCTGAGACAGTGAGATATTATCACAGGCTAGCTAAATGGACTTTACTATAGTTTAGTTGTTGCATGAATACAACAATATTTGCCAAAAAAGAGGGAATTGTGCTTCACAGCTCACTGAGCCTAACAAAACTACAATGTTTTTATATTTTCTGTGTTTTTTTTTTTTTTCCTTTAAGGGGGAGACAACTCCTACCTTTTACCAGGCCACACCGTCATTTTGCCTACTGAAGTAACTCTGGATCAATGATATATCTGTTTAGCTCCACAAAGGAAAATTAGGTAAAGACCAAAATGTAACTGTTCTCTTACCCTGTCATCAGGATAAAACTAATAACTGAAGATTTGGCAAGCTGAGATACTGTCTGTTTAAAAAGATATCTCCTTGGTAAACTAATTAAAAAGTTTCTAAATAAAGGCCATCTGTACCTTTTGTCTTCCTTCTTCTAAAGCAGCTTCCAGCTGCCTGGCCAAAGCTGTGTATTCTGCAGATTTCTCTTTAAATTTAAGATTGCTGTGCTTAAGACATTCTTCTTGGTTTGCCAGCTTCTTTTCAAGTTCTTTATTCTCCGCATCCATCTGTTCTAATTTTCTTTTTACAGGAAACATATTTTAAAATTAGAGAGTGTTGACAAAAAATGTAACACTAATTTTAAGTCAATTTAATACTTACTGTTTAAGGTTTTCACACTTTAACTGAATAAGATAATTTTCCTCTTCCAGAGAAAGCTTTGTCATAAGGCTGTGGCTCTCATCAACCTAAAGAACAAGTTTTCTTAGTTTATTTTCTTTATCATTTTTTCTTTCTCAGTTAATTTTCCTATAGATTTCTAAGGAAATTTATCTGCTTTATCATTAGAACCATAAAGAAGAAGGTATGAATACTACCATCATTCCTACATAGAGAAACACCAAGAAACATTACACTGTTAAGACATAAGTTCTTAAATCCTGACTAAGTATAAAAAATATTCATGTTACTTCATTGAAAATCTACCACTGAAAATTTTTCTGAATGATGCCAATTCAAACATTCTTAACAATATGTTCAATACAATGCATATTGTATTAAAGAAGGGTTTTCATTTTACTAAGTAAATCTCAAGATTTTAAACTCTTAATTTCCTATTATGGATCCTTAAGGTTACTCCGAGTTTTCTCTTTCACCTAAGATAGTGACTGATACTTGAATATGTGTGATGCTGTAAATAGGTGTAAAACCCAGTGATTGCCAGAAGCAAAATAAAAACACAAATCAATCAAAGATCCACTTGACCATGTCAAGAGTATTTTTCGCATTGCTTCAAAAATTTATATTTAAATAGTTGAACAAGTTTTGAGAAGAAAATCTATAATACCAACCAGTAATCTAGATTACCTGCACAATTTGACATTTTCTAGAAAAATTTCTTCTCAGGAATCTAAAGTCATCAAAGTTTGGCTTGCATGTTTTTAAAATGGTACCTTTCAAAATTAAAATCCAAATTACATGGAAAATAGATATGAAATCATTTCAAGAATTACTTTGTAAATAAGGAAACAACACTCCCTGGACATTCTTCTTTGAACAAAATTAATTAAAAAATATTTACCAAGTGCTTACTATGAGCTAGGCTTTGAATGAGGTACCCATGAACCCTACTCTGGTAGAGTAAAAAAGTATATGAGGAAATTTTTGATCATGAACAATCCCAGTAATCTTCATGCACAATGACAATTAAATATCTAATTTTTTGTAAGGTAAATTATAGTGATTTATCTTATCCTAACATCAAAAAAATGTAAACAGTATTGTACCTTTTGTCATGCAACGAGAATTGTTTACTTGTAACAAGTCATCTAAATCAGCAATTTTAATTGCAAACTTTTCACTGTAAAATAGGGAAATGCTTGCAAAATAATATCACAGCATCTGCAGGAAACTGATATTCCATCAACTGATTTATACGGGAATTAAAAAAAAAAAAAAGCAACCCTGACGTGAGTGCCCTCAACTGGTGGAATCATTCCAAGTGTTTCTTTAACACATCTAGCAAAAGTCAGAACGAAGGTGAACACCTGGCCCTGAAGCTCCCTAACGGTGAGCGCCTGGTCTCTACATTTTCCCCGGCAGAGCTGCAGACTCTCCTGACACTCCTGAAGCCTCTGCTCAGTCGCCGTCAGGGAATCATGGACGTGCTCTAACTCCTTCATCTGAGATTCCATCTGGCCTCTCATCTGAGTTGTAGCATTAGGGAAATAAGTGCAAGAGGAAACATTCAGCATTCATATTTTTATGATCTTGAGTTCTAAATAACTGTACTATAGTAAATATGTTAGGTATAATAGTTTTAAATAATAAATTTGAGCAATTATATAAACATTAACTTAGACTCTGCTAAAAAGATAGCTCAAAGGCAGGCTGGAACTTAACAGTTTTCAAAGTTTGCTGAGCAAGTAAATACAGTCATAAAGCTTGTAGGAAGAACATTCACCTTTTTAGGAAAATGAACTCTAAGCTTGCCATTTATATTCAAGTATAAAATTTACTGATAAGGCTAGTATGTAGTTTTCTAGTTTCCAGCCATTAGCTCTAAAGTAATTGTTACTATTCTAGTCATTCAATTCTATAGCTCAGATACTTTTTTTCTTGGTAGAACTATTCTTTTATTTTTTAAAGATTTATTTATGCATACAGAAGTAGGGCACAGGCCAGAAGTGCAGGGCCAGTAAGAGGATTCATGAGAGACAGAGTGGAGAACAGAACAGGCAGATCAACAAAGTATAATGATGAGGGGAGCAGCGGGCGAGACAGGAGAGGTCTGCTGTGTCATGTGAGTCAGCTCCCTAGCTGGGATTGAACTTGAGCTGCAGTGGCTGCTAGCTTCACAGTGCTGTGCTTTAACCTGTTGTGCCACCAGGGAGGGCCCAGGAGTGAGTGTTCTTAATGGTTGTACTTCTTCTTTTATTTGCTATAAATTTTGGGCATATATATTAGTCAAAATTTTTCTTTTCTCCTTTCACTTATCCCTTTATCATCTGAACATAAGATATATTAATGATAGCTGATTTTTTAAATAAATAATACAATAGTTTATTTTACATCATTTTGTCCCTTTTTCCATCTCCATTGTAATCTCCATGGGCTATAGCTCAGATACTTTTAAATCAGATCAGCGTTGCTTCAATAAGTCCACAGTGAGGTTTACTGTATTTTGTATACTGTATCTTACACTGTATATCATTTCAAGATAGTTAATATCATCAGTCCTCAGTAGACTATAATTTGATCATAAATGTTACTAGAAACAAATCCAATTGAATCTATATTAATCTTTCTGACTCTCTCAGGTCCTCATTATGGCCCTTTTGTAAAACAGTCTTGAGAGGACCTCCCTGCTGGCGCAGCAGGTTAAAGCACTGCACTATGAAGCTAAAGCCACTTCCACATGAGTTTGATCCCCGCCTACCCAGGAGGTGACCACATGGCGCGGCAGACCTCTCCTGACCCACCCACTGCTCCCCTCAGTAGTGTACTTCATTGATCTGTCTGTTCTGCTACCAACTCTGTCTCTGGTGAATCCTCTCATTGCCCCTGCATGTCTGGCCTGTACCCCAGTTCTGTATGCAAAAATAAATATTTTTTTAAGATTTCTTTATTTATTCATAGAGAACTGGGGTACAGGCCAGAGATGCGGAGGGTGAGAGGATTCACCAGAGACAGAGTGGGGAGTAGAACAGGCAGATGATCAAAGTACACTGCTGAGGGGAGCAGCGGGCGGGTCAGGAGAGTTCTGCCTCACCATGTGGGTCTCCTCCGGGGGGAGGCAGGGATTGAACTCATGTGGAAGTGCCTTCTTAGTGTAGTGCTTTAACCCGCTGCGCCACCAGGGAGGGCCCAAAAAATAAATAAATCTTAAAAAAAAAAACAGTCTTGAGAAATTCCCAGGCTGTTTATTAAGTAAAAGTAACCAGACGTAATGGCAGTTAGGATGCTTGCAAGAAGGAAAAACCCAACTTTGACTCACTGCATGCAAGACAGGGCATACCTGGGGCTACTGTGCAATCTGGCATCTTGACCACAAAGGACAAAACTAGAATGGATGCTCTGGGTCCCCAAAAATGGGAAAACCAGAAAACTTAAAACAGCAGAAAAGAAAAAAGAAAAACTTTCATTTAAAAAAAATAAACTTTTCTGATTTAATACCAGTAAGAAACATTGTGACCTCACAGCAGCTGAAAAACACAGTCTCCTGCCCATCTGCCTGTTGAGTACAGTTTTTTAACAGGCTTCATTCAAAGTGGTGCCTGGCAGAAAATATTTGCACTAGTATGTCTCAGATTAAAAGAGACCAAAAGACACGAGACCAAAAGTCTGCTAAAATAGGTGAAAAGTGGTTCTAAGAAAAGCATAAGTTACACACGTGGTGGGCTATCTTTGTCTCTGTTGATCCGGCAGAATGCCTGCCCCATTGACTCCTCCTCACACTGGGTCTCATTCTCAATCCCAAGATACAGGGACAACTCCATTTTCCAATCTAAACATAGACAGTCACCTTCATAATAAGGTAACTGGAACTGACTGGTAACATCCCATGACCTCCCTACTGGGAGTGAATATCCTGACTTTCACTGCTTCCCTACCAGAGTAATATGAATAGACCCAAAAAAGGATGTAGTTTCATTTAAAAATATTCACAAAAACATCTTAACTTGCCAACACTGGCCTTCTTCTCTTTCTGTTGCAACAGGGTGAATAAAAGGAAATGATGCTGGGTTTTTCTAAATGGTATTATTTTTCTTCTAAAAAGGTATTTAGCAGAGGATACTTACTTTGCTTTTTTAGAAATACAGATCTACTGCACAGAAAAAGGGGTGAGATTAAAAAGGAGAGGTATTCAAGTTTACACATTTACAGATGACGAAGTTCAGTGATAAATAACCATTCTTTCATGCTAGTTAAATCTGTCTAATATCAGAAAAAAATCATACTATTTTTTCAAATATTAAGGAAAGAGTGAAAAAACATTCACACACAAACATTTCAAGCCTGTAAGAAACATTATTTTCTCAGAAAACAAACTCCTACAAAGACTGAGAACAGAAATCCTACATATAAACTAGAGAAAATGTACAAAATAAAAGAATCAGTATGATTTTCACAAAGTACAAAACACATAAATATTGTTATTATTAAAACTTCAAAATTACCTTCTCTATTTTTTTACTTTTGTCTTTTGTTATTAGTTTATTTTCACATAGCAAATTTTCACATCTGCTTTTTACCATTTCAGCTGCTTCTTGTAACTTTTGTATCTGAAAATAGAAAGAGTAACATGTATGGTTTTATTCTAGGACCATAGAATACAATGAAAAGCTAACATTTGGATTTTTATTATTAAGCAAATTATGATTTTCTTATTATTATGCTCAGTACACTTACCTAATGGGTACCACTCAACATTACTCTAATCCATAATATTTGCACAATTTATTTATCTTTCTTCACCAATACTTCCATCTGAAGATGATAGAGCATTTCATTTGCAGGCCAGTATCACTGTAAAATATGCACCTCTGGCCCAATTCCAATTATCATACCATTCCAATTATTTTATGTTTTCAGTCAGAATTAGTTCCAAAAAATAGCCGAGCACTTCATACAAGGCCCAAAGAACAGAATAACTCATGCACTGTATTCCTGCTGAGAGTAAACCTGAACAACCAGCTAGAAGGCCCAGATGACACAGTCAATGACATCTATAGTCCTCTCTCACCCCTGGATGACTATGGTAGTCTAACTTCATAGCTCCACTTTAATTTCCCATCTAAAACATAAGATGCAGCCCATTCTTACTTATCTACACTCTAACCCCTTTTAGGTATTACCCTCAGCTTATTATTCTTTAATTCAATAAACCAAGCTCTTTATTTACCAATTCATTATCTATCATTTGAGGTCCTGCATAAATCCCATCTTTCTCATGAAGTTTTCTTGAATACTAAATTTCTCAAACATAAGCTTTACTATAAATTACTGCTGATGAGTTTATTATAAATTACTGCTGAATAAGGAAGAATGTTCACCTATTTAAGAAAATGAACTCTTTAAAGCTTGCCATTTATATTCAAGTATAAATATTATTGGTAAAGCTGGTATGTAGTTTTCTAGTTTCCAGCCATTAGTTCTAAAGTAATTGCTACATTCTAGTCTTTCAATTGTATACTCTATTTCAAATGATAGTTCTGTGTCATTTTTCCATTTTTTAATATGAGCAAGCCTGAATTATATTTTATATGTTGAGAAAGAAGGGGTACTAAGTTTTAATGACTTCAGAAGGGAGTCTTTATTCTAAATTAATACCAAGGAGTATATAAGAAATGAATAGTACAATCAAGATCAACAAAGTTAAAGCTTATTATGTAAGGTTTACATTATACATATGTCACTGATTTTAGATTGACCTTTAGGAATATCTAATACTGACATACACAGGCAATGTTTGACTCAGAAGTCAGCAGAACCATCTACTGTAAAGGTATTTGGGACCTGAAGAAATAACTGGGACATATATAGCTAAACTAGTCATATAGCTATAGTACTAGTTCTACCTTTCTTTAGTTCTGCCTATTTGGATTATGGACAAATGCAGTTTTAAAAGTTGTCTAACAAATTTAATAAGCATTAAATAAAAGCAATAATCACCTGGGTTTTATACACTTCAATAAGGGTTTTCTGTTGTTTTTCTACTTCTTGCAACTCTAACAGCTCATTTTCAACAGAAACAATCTCCTCCTTCAAAGCAGCAAGTGTAGTCTAACAAGGAATACATAGATTTTATAAATCATTAGAAGTCATGTGTAGTACAGTGCTTCAGGATTATAGAAACATAACTCATTTCTCAAAATAATTATTTTTGATTGCATACAATTAGCACCGAAAATGAATAAGCTTAATTAGATATAATGTAACACACATATTCTTATAACTTTAAAAATGTACTGACCAAAAATAACTTGGAAAAATATAAGTATCATGATCCTGGATGCAAGGACTTAAAACTATTGAAATGACAGGCTTTCCTTCCCTCATTTAAAAAAAAATCATGCTTACTAGAGGAATGTGGGTTTTTAATACTGTACTTAAGAGTACAGATTCACACCTCTGTAAATGTACGTTAACCCTAGCTTTGCCCTCCATCAAAGCCCCAGTATGATGTAACAGTTTTTCCAAATCAATAAAACTACTACATTTCAACCAAAAATTGAGGGGAGAAGGAATATGAAAAATTAATTTAAAACTCATATGAAAAAATAGTGAACACTAATAAAATTTTTAAAGGAATACTAAGAGAACCTTTTATAGCCATTGCAATTAGTCTTATTAGAACACCTCACTAGATATTAATATATATTTAATATCTAAAGAAAATGACTAATTGTACTAACATAAAAATAGGGGTCAATGAAATTGAAGAAGAGAAATACAATAAAATTTTATTTAGTATATGACAAAGGTTACATTTAAATAAACAGGGAAAAATGAATCACTAAATGGTAAGACAACTATTAGGGAAAAAAAATAGATTAAGTATTGTGCCCATCCTATACTATTTTTCATTTTCTTTAAAATTCACTAAAGCTTTAACATTTTCACAAAAGATCCAACTAAAATTGTATCTGACTTAGAACAGCAACAACCCTATTAAATATAAAAATCAAAAGAAGATATTGAGAATGCTAAGTGCCTGAGATCTTACTCTTCAAGTTTTTGAGTTAACCTAGTGCAGTTTCATGGATACCACAAAAGACATGAGACTCCTGGGTCAAAGACACAGGACTTTATTCCTCACAGCCATTGTAGTAGCCAGATACTGGCATTTGTGATAAGTTTCCTATGTCCAGTTCCCATAGGGGTCACAAAAGGGTCAGAGGACAGGTGCCTACTCAGTGGGCTGCGCTACAGAGCAACAACATTGAGTTTAGGAAATAAGCATTTAGGGGATACAAGCATGCCTACCCTCTGCTAGAAGGAAGCAGGGTTATCTCCCCAAGATGTTCACTAAACATCACTCTGAAAAAAGCTCTCTAGATCACAGGTTCCCAAGATATTCAGAAATATGAGACACTCCTACACCAGCCATAAAAGGATAAAGTATGTGTATATACACACACACTATTTGACAGTCCTACCAAAAATTTAACCGGCAAACAAACACGAAAAAGCTATAATTATAACAAAACATCAATAATCTTAATACATAGATTTCTTCAAAGACATATAAAGGATAATTAGTACATAATTCAAGAAGGTGAGATGTAAGTGATCAACGAATACATGAAAAATGTTGGCTGACTATTAAAAAATGCTCTAGGCATTGAGCCAAAAATGCCTTCTCTCATGGACTTTACATATATCATGGTTAGATAGAAAAAACAAGGCAAAAACCAAGAACTAAAAGTAAAGACAGATCATACACAAAAGCAGGATAAGAAAGATGTTCTGGAGAGACACCAGAGCAGTTTCCTGAGGAAGGGACTTTTAAACAAACACCTAAAGGAAGTGTGGCTCTTTGAGGGAAAAAGATCTTTTAGAGAAACACTATTTGGGAAAAAGGTCTGGCCAGTCAGAGGAAAACTGCAAGAATACTAAGACTGCAAGAATAGGAAAAAATGAATTTATACTATTTTTAATAGAAGGGGTCACTAGGCTCTAAAAGCAATTATCAATTTCATATATCGTCTGAAACCTTAGAATTTAAAATTATTCCAAAATAATTAGAAGTAACAATATACAATATCTAGGCAATTTCATATTATAAATAACAACCTAACCATCTAAATTTTTTAAAACAAAATCCAGAGAATAAGATGCATGATTATGAATTAGGATATAAGGCATAAATTTTAACTCAATGATTTTTATAGCTTATGTAATTTAAAATTAATTCCACTATGATGTGATTAAAAACTATAGTCAATAAAATATCCTTCTAATCATTTTTCTCTGCAGGATATCAAGGAAATTAATAAAATTGCTTCCCAGATGTAATACATATTTACTCAATATTCATTAAGAGCTACATATATGTCATAGCTTTCATTTCTCTCCTCGCTATCTTTTGCATGCAAAGATGGTAGTTAAGAAAAAAATGCCCTAACTGTTAAGATTTTGGAGAGAAGTACCACTTTAAACTGAACTTTAAAAAAGAAAGGTAAACAATGAGAAAAAATAGCATTCCAAACTATAAGGACAGTAAAGTTATAGGACCAGATACTGGGAAACATAAACAAACTGCAAGAAAGAAAGAGTGATCATATTTGCCTGGAGCTCAGGAAAATTACATGGCCACACCTCCTAGTTTCCCTTGCTGACATGTAGAGCCATGTGCCTAAGTAAGCAGATGTGTCCAGAGGCATGAAATTCTCTTGAAGGGGAAAAAATGAAAAAAGAAAAAAAAAAAAGAAGAAGAATGAACACAGTGAATCTTTCACCCTCCATTTTGTTGTTTGGAACTTGGTTATAATACTAGATACTGTAATTGTTACTTCAAATTATTTTAAAGTAATTTTAAATTTTAAAGTTTCAAATGATAGCTGCAAGAGCTCCAGCAGCCACTTTGGTTTATGAGAATGAGGGTCACAATTTAAGAATGAAAGAGGAGTGCTAACTAAAAAGAAGCAAAAGTTCTTTGATATCATAGAAACTTTGAACTGCCAAATCCAACCTTGTATATAAATGTTCTTTTTTATTTCCTATCTTCTAAAAATAATAATTATGGAATTAAAAATGGTACCATCGGGCCCTCCCTGGTGGTGCAGTGGGTTAAAGCACAGCACTGAGAATCTAAAGCCACTTCCACATGAGTTCGATTCCCGCCTGCCCCGGAGGTGACCACATGGTGTGGCAGACCTCTCCTGACCCGCCCACTGCTCCCCTCAGCAGTGTACTTTGTCGATCTGCCTGTTCTGTTCCCCACTCTGTCTCTGGTGAAGCCTCTCACCACCCCTGAGCCTCTGGCCTGTACCCCAGTTCTGTATGCAGAAATAAATAAATCTTAAAAAAAAAAATGGTACCATCATCTTCAGTCAAGTGTCATTGTATGTATCTCTGATTGGTTGAGGGCTCAGTATCTTTTTTTTTTTTATTTTCCAGAAAGCATATAAACTTCTCTCCATCTTTTCTCTGGCACACATATAAACCTATCACCCCTTGGATTGATTATGTTGGAAAATTCTTTCTGGTTATTTTGCAGCCAAGAACATACTTTCTGGTTTCAAACAGACTAAGCCTGAGGTCATATCCTATCGTAACCATGACACCTAGAAATAATCTTATGCATTAAAAGTTAACATAATTTCAGATGATTCACTTAACTGCTTAAATTGAATAGTAAAAGAATTTATTTTTAAGCTGAAACAAGAAAATAGTTACTCAGCATCATAAATTCTATTTAATACTTCTCTCTAGACATTTTTAACATATATCTGTATCTAAAGTATAAATTTTAAAATATATGTGTGTGTGTGTATATATATACACAGAAAGATAGTTCTAGAAGTTAACTATTAGAGTGGTACTCTAATACTCCAAGAAGTATGAAGGATAAAGTGCTAAAAAAAATAAGTAGTTCTAAGCATGCTATTATTTGAGCTGCTTCTAGTGAAATAAGTTGTCACATTACAGACAAGCAGTACCTTTAATTTTCTATTTTCAAGACTCAGAGTTTTGTTTTCATGTTCAATTGACTGAAGTTTTGTAAGGATTTCTTCACATGAATTTTTTCCATGCTCTTCCATTTTCCTCAAGTCTTCCAAAAGATTAGTGATTTGCCTTTTAAAAATATTACATGAATGTCATAGAAATTTTTATTCAAATAACATTTTTAGTGCCCCAAGATCATTTTAGTAAAGTACATAATTTCAAAAGTTAACAGAAGTTATACAGAATGAGGGAAATGAGAAGCAATAATTTGTAAGGTTATTACTTACATATCCCTGTTTAGAAATATTAGCCTATTGAAGATGACATCAGTAATTACCCATTAATGAAAAAAGTCACATATTATCTTTGCTATTCAATAAAATATCTAAACTGTCATGCATAGGTATTGTGTTTCTGACTGTCACTCATATACCTGCACACACACAGAATTTCAAGGGACTGGTTAAATACATGTATCAAGTGAGGCATAATGTTTAGAAGTAAATAATATGCTTACTGTCAATGATAAAACTGAAGAGAACATTACAGAAGATAAAATATTTAAAAGCAAATAGGGTTCACTCTGGTGAGCTTGTGAATACTAAATTTCAAAACATAAAATTTAAAAATTTAAATTTCAAAACATAAAATATATAAAACTTTCATTTTCTTTGTTATGCATTAAAGGTACTTTAATAAAGGAACAATAAATTTTAGGGTTAGCATTTAATGCTTTCATTATAAACATTATTATCTATTCTTATACATTCTGGTTTAGCTGAGAAGCATCACTTCCATTCAAAGATAAAGTAGTATTATCATTTACGACAAGTGATAGGTAACACATATTCAAATACTAAGTACTGGCACACGATCCCCAAAATTTGAAATGGTAATACCAATATAATTTTAATGTATAATTATTTTATTGTATATTAGAGTGAGAACAGTTTTATAAAGAATTATAAAGAGCAAAAAATATTGAATCATAAAGACAACACCTTTAACACATCTAATCCAGAAGAACCAAAATACAAATCAAAGAATTCAAAATGCCTCTCACAAAAAGCAAAACTGTTTTTCTTACGTTTTCATTGTTTCAATTTGTACTTCCAATTCAGTTTTTTCTATTGCAATTTTCTCATAATGACTTTTCCAGGCATTGGATGCTGAAATTGTTTCAGACAACTTGGCTTCCTAAAAATACAAAAAGTACTCATCTTGTAATTTAATTGCACTTTGGTTTTGTTTAGGGCACTAAAAAGTATCTTTAAAACAAGGAAACACATCCTATAAAGTAATGAAAGTTATGCTACAGAAAATTTCAGCTATAATTCTGCATACAGAAAAGTTTTAAACATCAATAAGGTATTTAGATTACTATTATTTTATAACATTTTAAAGACTTGATGTAACTATTTTCAAACAATGTTTCATAACAAATGAAGATAAATGTCTCTCCATTTACTGAACTTTTCACCTTCCAGAGAGATGATAAAAACCACATCAGCCTCAGAGAAAAAAAAAAAAATCCTCAATGGCATTTATAAAAATAACTATGGAATTAATGACTTAATTCCATAGTATTTAATAAAGCGCCCTTTTTCATTTTTGTTATAAGGATGCCAATCAGTTTTGTAGTGTCACTCCTGTCAGCCTTCAAACAATTACTGTCAGCAAACAGATGGAAGTGGAAGTGACAGCTTATCTACTTTGCAATTTAAATTTTTTTTTTTTTTTTTTTAGAACTGGAGTATAGGCCAGAGGTGCAGAGGGTAAGTGGAGAGGAGAACAAGCAGATCTACTGAAACACACTGCTGAGGGGAGCAGCAGGTGAAACAGGAGAGGTCTGCTGTGCTATGTGGGTCACCTGGGCTTGAATCCAGGCCAAAGAGGTGGTAGAACTGAGACTTAAAGCCTAGGCCACCAGGGAGGACATTATCTACTTTGCATGTAAGTTACAAAGGTAGAGATTTTGGCCTGTTTTGTTCATGGCCAGGGCCTTGAGCAATAGCTGGCATATGGCAGAACGTAAAACATAACTATCAAATCTATTCTTTGCAAATCCATTTAATGATTTGTAGCCATGCCCCTGGCTATCTATATTCCACAAGAAAATAAGCTCACTGGAACGGCAATACCAATAATTAGTACCCAAAGGCCCAGAAGTAGTAAATAACAGAGTTAACATTTATTAGGTGCTTTTTTCTTTCATATACTTACTTAACAAGTACTAATTAAAAAAAAAAAAAAGATTTTCTGTTTATTTTTTCTCACAATAGTTTCGGATATATTAAGATCAATATTCTGTTTTCATATTTAAGTAAAATGAATTGTAATTCAAATCTAAGTGTGAAAACTTAGCACGAGGGACACTGTAATACATAATTAGACCCAAAACATATCCAAACTATTTGAATCAATAGCCAACACAGATAAATTGGTGGAAACCTCAGCTGAATTGGTATTAAATATGACTAACATTTACAATACCATGGCATGTGCTAAGAAGAGTATATTAAATTTTAAGCAGACTCAACATTTTCCGGCAAGCAGACTAACATCTCGTGAGAATCTTCTTTCACCTTCTAATCTTCATCTTAAATGCTCTAACGCACCCAGCCCTGCTACCTTTTCCTGATAATGGTACAGATTACCGCTGGCTTACAGACCATTAAAAACCCAGATCTGATATTCTTAGTTGATGGATCCTATGGTAGGAAATCAGGGACACATCAAGCAGTATATACTGGACAGCACAAAACTAACTCTTAGAAAGGGCACTCCGGCCTTCCCTGGTAGCGCAATGAGTTAAAGTGCAGCACTGCAAGCGAGCTGCAGCTGCTTCAGTGCGAGTTCGATCCCCAGCCCCGGAGGTGATCCACATGGCACGGAGACCTCTCCTGACCCTCCTGTTGCTCCCCTCAGATTGCACTTAAGCAATCTGTTCTGCTCCCCACTCTGTCACTGGTGAATCCTCTTGCCTCCCCTATTCCTCTCACCTGTACCCCAGTTCTGTAAGCATAAATAAATATTTTTTTAAAAAAAAGAAAAGAAAGGCGATTCTTCTAATTTAAATCTGCTCATCCAGCAGAACTACACGACCTCACTCAGGCTTGTCAACTATCCAAAGGAAAACCAATAAACATTCATACTGACAGTGGCTAGGCCTTTGGGATGGTCATGATTTGGGTATGCTATGGATATAACAAGGGTTCCTCACTTCTAGAAACCCCAATCAAAAATGGGCACCAGAAAATTCTTTGCCATTCCATTGTCTAATCAAATTACAATTATTAAACAAAGTTCATGCTAGATAAACTGAAACTATCCCACTGTGCAACCTCAATAAAGTCCCTAAGAGTGAATAAGCAGATTATTTATGACAACTTATATAAAACAAACAAATAAGACACCTAAGACACCTAAGCTTTAACACCAATGTTGGAAACAATAAGGATGAACTTAGTATCACACAAGGACTCACTGAGGTTCTTCCTGAGTCCTTAAAAATGCAATTTACGAAAAGCTCTACATTCAGCCACTCACCATGGCACAGATAAAATGACCCAAATTACAAAAAAAGTCTTAATGGGGCGACTGCTTCAAGGTTACAAAATTGGTTTATAACCAGTGTCTTGTTGTCAAGCTCATAGCCCTAGAAAGACCACTATGATCATAGATGGAACAGTCCTACCACCTACTGGATCATTTGAACACTTACAAATCAATTCCATTCAGTTGTCTACTGTGATGAGCTGTCAATATGTTCTTATAATTACTTATACAATTCCCAGAATGGATGGAAGTTCTCTATGTAAGAAGGGTGATGCCAAAACCATGTCAAAGTTGTAGAAAATGTATTTTCTTTATGGGGTAGCCCCGAGAAATGGCTAGAGATTGAGGAACTTCTTTAAATCAGACAATTAAGCAATTAAAGTGCTGCTAATAAAATGGCATGACCATTTTAAGTTGTTACTATCTTCAGCCACCTGGTAAAGTCAGACAGATAAACATACCTTAAAACTAGTGACAGCTGATTTAACACAATCAACTGAACGACCCTAACCCAAAATTCTACCACAGATTTTGATTAACACCTATGGGGAAGTATAAATTCATGTCTTAAAAATAGGACCAGGAAGAACTATACCTTTAATAATAGAGCCACACATATCTACTTTACACATGAGTTCTAATATGATATAACACTGTACAACTTCACTGCATTATACCATTATAAGTTCTTGTTTATAGATGGATAAAACTTTACACAACTTAGAACCTGTAGGATGGTCTTCTGGAAACAATACCTAGGAAAAACTGCCCTTGAATCTCTTTTGAAGGGCCCATACCAGCTTCTCCTCACAACCAAAATGGTAGCAGCCAGATTTCAGGGACACGAACCTTGGGTACAAAGTAAAGTACTACTTCAATTTTGTCAGTAGGACAATTAAAGTTAGAACTGACCAAGGAAGTTCGTCCCAGAAACAGACACCCTGTGGTGAATAGCTCCTCTAAGAGCAAGGATCTGCAGATCCATGTGAAATCTTTTTTAAAGATTTACTCACATTTATTTATTCATGCAAGAACTGGGGTGTAGGCCAGAGGTGCAGGGGATGAGACGATTCACCAAAGAAAGAGTGGGAACAAAACAGGTAGACCTATTGAAATACCCTGCTGAGGGGAGCACTGGGCAAGACAGGAGAGGTCTGCTGCACCATGTTGGTCACCGGGACCAATTTCATGCCTCGGTGGCTGGTGATAGCTTAATAGCGCTGAGACTTTAACTCCTGGTCCACCTCCAATGTGAAATCTTTTCCTGTTTGTCTATTTGCTGTCTTTTTTTTCTCTCTATTGATGCCCAGGAAGACAGCACTAAATTAGGAATTCACAAAAAACAGCTACTGTAGGAAAGTTAATTAAGTTTAGCATGACAAAACCAAAATCAGAACACGAAAGCAGAGAGACCCATTATACACCCTAAAAATAATTTCACTAGAATCCCACTGCATGTCTAAATTGTTGCACTTTATAAAGTTAAAATACTACATCCACATATCCTTGTTCTTTGCTTCAATTAAACCCAAGCCTGAGCTGGGAAAACGAGATCCACTGAGATCCACATATAAAAGATACTGCAGTTCAGATACCTGAGCTCATTTGTAAGTTTGCTAGATGGCCTTTCAATGTGATAACATTTGAGTCTTGGTTGAATGCTAATAATACCTTTATAATGACCAATGGGCTCATAAATACTAATGCTTATTAAGAACCCTTTGGATTTCTTCTGTCTACATCTTTACAAGTGGAGGGTTTGCCAACAGTCCCTATTCTTGAGTTACTCACTGTCTTGACAGCTGAGGGATGAAATGACACTGTATTCTGGGTGTATTTATTGATCCATTGTCTCTTTTTAATAACTCACAAACTCAAAACTGACCTACTCTTTTGAAATTATACTATTTATATTTATACTATACCAGAAGCCTACATCTGGATGGGTATAATTTGAATTGCCCCTTCTTTGGTTTGAATTTAGTACAAATAAGCATATAATTAGAAAGTTATTCTTAACTCTGGCAACCACTGCTGAGACTATTACTAAGCCCCTGGTTATACAACACAATTCCCTAGACTCTTGCTAAGCTGGTTTTAGATAATGGAACTGTTTTAGATTATGTGTTGGCTGAACAAGAAGTCTGTGTCATAGCAAATTCCTCCTCCTGTATCCAGATAAATACCTTTGGTATTGGAGAAACTCAAATACCAGAAAGTTATAGAAAGTTGCTTGCCTAAAACAGGGTGATACCTCACCAGGGATTTTTATTTTATTTGTTTGATATCAATTGGTTTGACTCCTGGGGAGCCTAGCTGAATACCCTTCAGTTATTTGGTACCATCCTCCTAACAGGCATCATCATAATTTCCCTGGTATGCTATGCTCCCTCAAGGTTCTAAATGCATATTTGAAGTCATCAGCTGCAGATGTGAAGGTCTCACAGCATTTGGAGAGACAGAAACATGATAAACAATGAAATAAACAGCAAACAAAATTTTTCCAATCTGACATCATCATCTATGAGTTTCATGATAAAAGCGCTTGAACTTTACAGACTAGATTGTCAGTAATATCACATCATTTTGGAAATCTTTCAAGTACAGAAAGGATGGCACAGACAGAGAAGCTGTTAAATGAATTAAAAAAGGAGGCCAGGCCCTCCCTGGTGCTACAGCGGGTTAAAGCACAGGACTGAGAAGCTGAAGCCACTTCAGCATGAGTTCGATCCCCGCCTGCCCCGAACCACATGGCGTGGCAGACCTCTCCTGACCCGCCCGCTGCTCCCCTCAGCAGTGTACTTCGTCCATCTGCCTGTTCTGCTCCCCACTCTGTCTCTGGTGAAGCCTCTCGCCGCCCCTGCACCTCTGGCCTGTACCCCAGTTCTGTATGCATAAATAAATAAATCTTAAAGAAAAAAAAAGTCTTAAAAAAAAAAAAGCAGCATGGCCAGGGGCTGTGCTCAAATTTTTTTAATTTGCATATACATTTACATATACACATAAATCCACATGAGATAGACAGTATGTTACCCCTACTTCATAGATAAGCTTAGGAAGGTTAAATCCCTTAATCACTGTCACAAATTTTATAAGTACAGTAGGCTTCCTATATAATCCCAAGAATGCTAAGGACCCAATTAGATTGTTTTTACCACTCAGTATTTTCCAACATTTAAACAGGTCTGCAACTGTCTAGATTTTGTACTAGTCCTCAAATGTTTCATCTTGTTAAATTCTTCTGGATGTAGGTTATATATGAGAGGCTTAAAATGTTAACAATTAAACTTATAAAATATTAAGTTGTTCTGTTTACACAAGCTTTTAAGCAAATCTGTTTTCTTTTCCAAAAGCAATAATTTTATAAGCCTTAACATAAGTCCTTAAGAGATGTCCTTAATTAGGAAATAAAAATAAATATTTTTTTAATTGGTAACTGAGTAAATAACTCACCAAAACAACAAAGCACTAAGTCCATCTTTCAACTTAATATTATGCCCAGAGATAACTTACACATGGTGTGTTTACGTCAGCGCATGGTTTCAAACGCATTACAGAGTTTAAATGAAGTGAAATCTGAATGAAGTCATATGGACTAATAACATAAATCAGGATTCTCAAACTGGTGTTCCTCAGAACCAGTTCCAACAGTTGCTTTGTGGGTAAAAAGAAGAGTCTGTGGTTAAATAAATGGTGGTGGGAAATTCTGAGTGAAATACCCTTGGAGACAAAGCTTTATTGAATGCCTTCTCAGGGCGTTTAACATGCTAATATACATTATAAATTTCCTGAGCAGAATATGGTGAAGTGTTACATAGAAGCTTTTAGGAAAACTTAACATTTTCTTTAAGGAAAGTTCGCAAGAAAATGCATGATATAACTCAGTATGCATATTAAATATTTTGGGTAATCTTTCAAAATAAAGACAAAGGCAAAAAAACTAGTGTCATGTTTTTCTTATATCAACAGCATTAAAAATAAAAGTATTATATTAAGCATCATAACATTAATCACATAAATTGAGCGCAGTAGAGTTCTTTAGAAAAAATATATACACTTACTTGATCTCTAATTTGGGCAGTAAGATTTTCCATGTCTCCAGTAAAATGCGCAAGCCTTTGTTTATAAATTTTAGATGCCTTTTTTAGAGCTATAGCTTTTTGCTTACTTGATTCTTGCATTGCTACAGCTTCATACTTATTTTTTCTCACTTGTAAGTTCCATTCAGCTATCTTGCTTTCTAAACTCTAAAAAAACAGAAAGCAGCACTTAAGTCATTTTAGAATATCAATGTTTATATACACATTGTAAAGCTAGGTAAATAATTTTCCAGTTTTTATCAAAATAACTTACCATAAGATTAAAACCGAGTAAAACAGTGATTTCAACAATGTTTATTATTAGCACAAATAGAAATTATATAAGCATATATAAAATTAATGCTATTTATTAACAATTTTGGTGATTATAGTACACCAATTTTCTAAAAATTTTGTGATTAAACCTTAAAAAAATTTCAGATCAATAATATTAACAGAGTACTAACTGCAAATAATGAAGCCTCCCTGGTGGCCCGGATGCAGCACTGCAAGGCAACAGCAGCCACCTCAGTGCAAGTTCCATCTCCCGCCCCTGAGGTGACCCCCATGGTGCGGCAGACTTCTCCTGACACATCCGCTGCTCCCCTCAGCAGTGTACTTCATCGATCAGCCTGTTCTGCTCCCTACTCTGTCTCTGGTGACGCCTCTCACAGCCCCTGTACCTCTGACCTGTACCCCAGTTCTGTATGCATAAATAAATGAATCTTTAAAAAAAAGTAATGGTGCTGAAGCCAATTTGAACAATAGATACACAAAGCTCAAATGAATTGATGAGTCTCCAGAAAAATTAGGCCTCACTAACTCGAGAGACATACGGAAGATATAATAAAAATCTATAGATCATAAAGGATATTGAGGAGAGAGACAGATTTATTTATCAAATTTTAATTTACTAGAATTAAGGGGCATGCTTTGATCAAGTTAAATAAAAGTACTATTTCACCAAATGAGTAGTATTTGTTAAAGTTATTATTTGAAGAACAATGAAGTTTAGATGAATGAGTAACTAACTATTGGATCTGTAATAACAGTAAAGAAAAAGAGAGATTTAAGGGCAAATTTCTACCCCTGAATTAGATGGTACTAAATGGTATGGTGTTTCACTGACATGTCTTTTGGGGACATAACTAGGTTATAGTAGGTTGGGTAGATCATCGATATCATTTAGTATAATAACTAACATAGTTTCACTGCAAATTTTATGACCCTGTATTAAAATTATCTATGCAGCAAAAGCTTGAAATTGTAAAGCTTTTGTTTTGTTGTTTAACCCTGAACAGAACTTATATTCTTATAGAATTTAAGCTTTGGACTCCCCTTAATTGGACATAATTTTATTTAAATGAAACCAGAGAGAAGTCATAGTAAAAAAAGCTATAGCTGTCAATTTAACCCTGTCATCAACAGAAACTGCTTCTGCTAAAATTGCATTAAGTACATCTTTTGAAAGATTTGATCTTTTTGAAAATGATTAGAAAGACCAAGTCTAAACAAAACATTCTTTCATTGGTTCTAAAAGTTATATCATAAGTTAAAAAGTTCCATGAATTTTTTAAATAAATAATTGGGAAAAATCAAATAAGAATAGCACAGTAAGTTTACTTAAGAGAAAGGAAGACCCAGAAGTGCTGTTGTTATTCCTCCAAAAAACCACAGGGTGGTGTCATCATCACACAATGAAAAACTACACTTTCAATAAAAGAGCTTTTCAAACACCAAAGGTAAACATTTTTGGAACAAGCTTTGTCAAAACTTTCTCAACAGACTTATCAAATCCCACAACTAAGTACCAGTAGGGAGTGCAATGAAATTATCTGATTATTTTTGTAACTTCAAATAAGCCTTTACAGTCATTTGCCACATGGCTTATATTAATGGCATTTAAAGTCAACTATTTGTCTCCTAAGGAAATATACATGCTGCATATTATAAAACCAATTGCTCTTGGTCTTTTGTAAAAAGCAAAATTATTTCAAATCTAGTTTTTATGTTATGAAGATATAGTTAGAGAAATCAGGATGGTTCTCAGAGAACTACAATGTAATCTTAATTTTTAAAGTCCCAACAGAGTTTACTCCGTAATACTAAAAAACTGAGACTTACATTGCCAGCCTGTTAAGTAAACGTAAATTAAATTCTAGCCCCCAATTACATAATGCCTTAAATTCCAAGCTGTGTTAGAAGGGAGTGTAGAAAAATCAGTAACCTAATAAAACTTTCTCATAATCATTACTAAGCAACAGCATTTTATAAAGGAATTTGAACTCTGTGTGTTAGACAAAGAATGTCTTGGCAAAATCTTAGGATCTTAACCTTATATTGCTTCTCCAAATTACATGGATATAAAAAGGAACTGTTAAACATCACTTCAAAAAATGTTAATTAATATTTTCACTTTTAAATTGTATAGGATATATCTTTTTTAATTCCTGGTTGCTATTTGAGGGCATAATTAAGAACTGTGGCAAATAAATTGTAGTAGCTGATTATTAGTCATATGTATTCCCCTGTATTTACCAAATAGACTAACACAATACCAAGTCTGGCTCCCTACAGCACCCTAGGATAAGAATGCAAAAGATACAGGCATCTAAGGGGAATTTACTGTTTCAAAAGCCCAGGCAGGAGCACAAAGAACAAAATTTATATCGTTCATAGACACTAATGTCCCTAGGTAGCCAAAAGGTTTTCGTCTTTGAAGAAAAAAAAAAAACAAAACACCCAACCCCAGTTCAGTATGGAAACATGTACTACAGATTTTAGTCATCTCCCAAATTCTGAAGTGCAAAAACAAACAAATTTAACACAGAAGTCCTCACACTCATTGAGTCTTCATACACTTCTCTTCTGAAAGTGGGAAAAGGCAAAAATGACAATCTAGTCAGCTAGTGCCATACCTTTGCAAGTTCAAGCTCTTATCTCAAAGGGAGAGCATTTCCCCTAAGATATACTGCTAAATATATATGTATAATATATATGTTATCTATCTATATCTAGTTGACACATACACACATATCAATAAGATAACTAGATTATCTAAGCAACAAATCTAGATTAAGCTGATTTTAAGTTATTATAGTTAGTAGAAACACAAAAGTAATAAACCTGCTATGACCGATTATTATGTTTGAGAATATGCACGTAAGTATAGTATGGGGAAATGTCTGAAATAACACAAACCAAAATGTTAACAATAGTCTCAGTGTTTTAAAGTCATTTTAATTTTCTTCTTTGTGTTTTACAAGTTTTCGGCAGTAAACATACATTGATTATATAATGGGGGCGATTTTTAAAGTAATTCAAGCCCTTCAAATTTTGCCTAGGTTAGTACTGAAAAAGAGATGGAATTTTTATTTTGGGGCTCAGAATCAAATCTTTAGAAGCAGAAATCCTAAGATTAAGATTTGTCACATGTACATACTTGAATTCTTTCAAAAACCACAAAATTCCAGAATTAGGAAAAGAACCTCTCACAAATTTTATCCTTTAAACTACAAAATGGATGAGTATTTGTAACCTTTATGTGGTCTTTTAACTTAGCGTTCTCTGCTTCCTTTTTATGAATTTGGAGCTGCAGCCGTTCATGTACTACCTGTACAGACTGTGAGAAACGATTTGCTTTCAGAGCATTTGCCTAAAACAGAAAAGAAACCAAAAAAGTGTTATTTGATTTCCCTACAATTTTAACTTTACTCCTATTTAGACATGATTTTAAAAGTTGGTCAAGAGACTTAATAGCATTTTACATAAGCATGACTCTTACTATTACAAATGTATTTTATATAAACCCTATAGGGATATGTTCTCCTCCCCTTATTTATTTAATGGTTCCTGACAATTATTTTTTCAAAATTCCTATCTATCTTCATTGTAGAATTAAGAATATATCTAAAATGCTTCTACAAACAACAGCATTTCTGAATTAGTATACTCAAGTTAAAATGTAGCACAAATTTACACAGAATTCCCAATATAGAATCAATTATGCCAATGATCCTACAGAAACACCACAAAAATATTAACATTTGTATATTTAGTATACAAACCTGAGTAATATTTACATAATCTAAAAACCTGTCTTTCTGAGGATATCCTCAGGAGGTCAGGATAAAAAGAGATAATAACTATTAAGAAACTATATTAAGTTCAAAACTGGCTTACCTTTTCATTCTGAAACAAACAAGAAAGTTCTTGGATATAGGTCTCCTTTTCAAGTATCATCTTTTTAAGATTCTTTAGCAAATATAAATGAAGAATTAGAAATATCACAAATTAAATAGTATTAACCGATTTAATAAAAAGCAAGCAGCACACACACACATACACACAAAAGAAAAACAGACACAAAGTTTTAAGACTTACAGCATTTTCGCTTTCATTATCAGTTAGCTTCTCTAGCATATTGCATAACCCATCCCCTACCTGTGAAGAAAAGATGTTATAATTCAATGTTCACAGATTCCACTTCTCCACATCAAAGGGTAGAAAGTATATAAAAAAATTACTTTTGTAATTAATATAGACAATTACATGCACCTCATATTTTTAAAAATATTTACAATCAGAGTGATTTTTTGATGGCGTCCCTGAATCATTTTGCCCACAATTATCTCATTTAGTAACAGAATTCTGTCTAGCCATTTTAAATGCCAACAATGAATGTTTACTCATTTTGAGGGATAAACCTCTGCTTCAGAATGTGAAAACGTTATTAATTCTTTTGCTCAATATCATATATAATATATAAAAAGTATATAATACAAATCTCACAATTTCAAAGGCTTCATGGACTTCCTGAAGCTCACTCGTCTTCAGACTCTGCTAGGGAATACAACGGAAAGCTGCTGCATATATTTGTTCTCATTTCTCTTGTGTATATACAACTTATAAATGAATAAAGCACACAATAGCTTTATTCCTAACAGTCAGAAAACAGAAGCAACTCAAATGTCCATCAACTGAGACCTGGGTAAGTAAAAGTGGTACGTACACCCATACAACAAATAGTCCTCAGCAATGGAGAGAAACGAAGTACTAACATTTGCTGCAATGCAGACAAACCCTGAAATATGCTAAATGAAAGAAGGCATTTATGAACAACCACATGATTTCATTTATGTGAAATGTCCCGAAAGGCATAATCAGAGACAGAAATTAGGTAATAGGCTAAGGAAGTGTGGGTGGGGATGGCAGATGAACATATAAAGGGCTTGGGATTTCTTCATGTGGTGATGAAAATGATCTAAAATTGATTCTGGGAATGGTCCCACATTTCTGTGAATATACTAAAAATGACTTAATTGTACATTTCAAATGGGTGAATTACATGAGATGTAGGGATAATTCAATAAAACTGTCACAAAAATATGTGAATGTATAATGCCAATATAACAACAGTTTAAATATTAAGAGTATTTTACTAACATCAGTTGAATGAAGTATAACAAGTAATGAAAGATTTTTGAGATAAAAATAAAAATACATTTTTATAAAGCATCATTTTCATGTAGAATTATTTGAGATATTAAAAAAAGTAAGGGTTAGCTTAGTGATTGCTAATTTAAACAAATATTTAAGACAAAACAAATATTTAAAATTTTCATTATTTTAATTTCTAAAATAATTAATATATAAAACAACATTTGAGAATATACCCTTCAAGTATGAAATGTTACTTTTAAATTTGGGTTTAGAGCTCCTTACTTGTTGGTAGCCTGTCTCTCTAAGATGTTCCAAAGCTTGTTTCACACGTGTGAAAGTGTCTAATTCTTTTGTCAATATTTCCTTCTGTTTAGAAATCTTCCAATTGGATACAAATAGATTAGCCTGACAAGATATAAGAATCGCACACATTTTTAAGACATAGCATTAACACACTGTAAAATATATAAATGTTGCTAAAGAATACTTTTTCTTAGTAACAAATTGTTCTTTTGTATAGTGACAAAATTTATACAGTAAATTTTGATAAGTTTATTCATTGTAAATATGATAGTACACAGTAGAATAAAGTGAAGTGAAATCAAAATAAATAACAGTTTAAACCTTAAATAACCACAGGCATTTATTTTAATAAAATTAGTAGAATATAATCTATTTTTTGCCCCTCACTCAAATGTTAGCATACTGATGTTTTAGAATACAATGTTCTAGTCCACATAACACTATAGAAAATATGCTGGTATATATTGTTTATCTCTCAGAATATTTTCATTTTGGCTGACTCTAGTTCAATTCCAGGTAAGTCAAGTCCCAAAGTATACAATGTCTAGCTTCAGCTCTTACCAGGCACATGCTAACTTTATCTTTTAAGAATTGCAATTAATGACATAGGAACAGAAAATGTTGATTAGCCTAAGTTTCTGGTGTCAAATATCAACACATGAGTAGAACTACTTTAAGATATGAGATCTTATTAATGCATTCTGGTATTCTTTTTATTTTGTTCACAGGTCAAATACTCACATTTTCAGAACTAATTTCTTCAATGGTTTCCTTAAATAGTGGCAAAAGTAATTCTACAGAACAGGTTGCCAACTCAGCTTCCTTATATGTTGCTTCCAATTCACTTTTTTCATTAAGGATGTCCTGTTTTAGACTAATTACATATACATAAATACAATTTAAGTTAAATCTATTACATAGCCATACTTTGTATGCAAATATAGCACAGCCTGACTGAATAGGAGTTCCATAAATTGTTCTGTAAAATGTAACAGTATAGTATCATTGAAAGTGTATAATTTTTTATACTTCTATGTTTTTTCAATATTTACTGTACTTGAAAGGCAATTTTTAAGATGTTAAAATATATAAAACACATAGACCACCACTAGCATTGTTTCACTGTGCTTCTTTTTATGCAATATCCCTTGTCTGGTATTGTCTTTACTTCACTTCCTTCTTCCTTAACTCCAAACCAAAAAGATTTGGACCTTCTCCCCAAACCCCTTCTTAAAATTTATTTGTTCTTCATAAAAAAAAAATTCCTCCAGAAGGATGAATAATTATCTAGATACTTTGTACTACTTTATCACTGAGAGAGAATCCTGACCTGTGTTCCTTGCACATATCTGACACTTTCATAATGGGTTCCATTACCTTGAAGAATATCCCAGAGATACAATATGGAATTTTTTTAACTGATTAGGACAAAAGGTCATCAAGAGATGTTGAGGGAGTTAGTGACTAGGAATGCTTAGTAACATTCCAGAAAATCTAGTGTAAGCTTGCTATATATTACAATTAAGAAGAGTTCAGCACCAGTAAATATTGTTTCATGTAAAGATGTTCTAAGAAATGCCTCCTCATTTCTTAATACAAAGGACAAATTGGCATCAATGTACTAATTGGAATTTGAACATAAAGAATATTTGAAAATACATTAACCTGATTTATTTTACTCACAATTGATTTTTATATAAGCACAGGGTTGATTAGATAAAAATCTATATATAATTATTCTAAAGGCAGTTTTCAATATTTATAAATAAAATCCCCACTGATAAGAAAGCACTGTGCGTTTCTTTAAGTGGCAGCTTTTTTGTCTTTCTCTATGGAACATAATATTCTGGTTCTTTAACAAGTGATGGCATTTTAGACACTATGGTGAAAAAGTGGATTGTATCCTTCTGTACCACAGGCTTAAATGATAGGCCTAAGTAGATGCCCCTAAGAAGATGACCTTATAAAATGACACCAGTCCTAGGACTGAAGCCAGGAGTGATTACATATTATCAACTACATTTTCATTAGTAATAGTTATGTTGGAAGTTGACACCATTAACAGTGACAATAAAGGTATTGTTAAGATTGTCACATAGGGAACAAAGGGTTATATAAATAACAAGTATTCCCCATACTAAAGATACAAAATATGGCAAGTATTTGTTATAGAGCAATATACAAGTGAATTAAAACTAACAATCTACATTTCCATTATCCTATAGCATAGGATACATATGTTCATTTATCTTACTTGAAAAGCTTTCTACTTTACAAATTCTAACTAGGTTAGGTTTTCATTTTCAGTTGTTTTCACTAAGATACCAAAAAAACTAGCCAACTTATGCTGAATGACTACTTTTGTAATCAAATTAAACAAGTATATGAATTACTAGGTAAGTAATATCTTGTTGAAAGAATGCTGTACTTGATTTAAAAAATTTACAATATGAACAAAACAAGAAACCCTGAAATCAGAAGATTAGATATCCCATGATAATACTGAGAATACCAGTTGAGATGACTTTCACTGGCATGCTGTGGTAAATTTTCTTTCTCTGCATTATTTTTAAAATGATAAAATAGTTCTTCTGATTGACTGCCATTGTCTGAAGTTTTCTCCATTAAGTTCAGTTAACAGATTTATAGGTGACTTCACAACTTCAAAAAAAACCTGAAAAAAATATTTTAGTTATTAAACTTCATTTAATAAGGATTCTTTTTTTCTGTTATTACCCTATCACACAGCATAAAGACCCTAAGGAATAATATTTCACAGACAAAACTGAAACTGTAACTACTACTCATTCTATATTCATTCTATATTCATTCTAGGTAGTATCAAAACTGTATAGCATCTCTATTCAACAACTGAGAATTTCCATACAGTTACCATAAAGCCTGCCTTTTTTTTTTTTTTTTAAAGATTTATTTACTTGTGCAAACAGAACTGGGATACAGGCCAGAGGTGTAAGAGTGGTGAGAGGATTCACCAGACATAGAGAGGAGAGCAGAACAGGCCGACTGATGACGAACACTGCTGAGGGAAGCAGCGGACGGGTCAGGAGAGGTCTGTGGTGCCATGTGGTCACCTCCAGCGCAGGCAAGGTTCCAACTCATGCTGAAGTGGCTTTAGCTTCTCAGTGCTGTGCTTTAACCCGCTACGCCACCAGGGAGGACCTATTCATGTATTTCTTAAAGTATCATACTATTATCTTAATTCAAACTAGAAAATTGATATAAACACCAGATGTTAACTATGGTCCTGTACATACCTAAAATAGTAGATATTAAACATATACTTGGCTACAAAGATATGTTTGTTTAGAATATAGACTTTTCATTAAGATTAAAAAAAAAACTAGCTAAATTCCCAAAGTAGGCTATTTTTTGGTGATAATGAATAGAGAGATGGCACTACATCTAAAATTTGACTGAACAATCTAATTGCTTTCACTTAGATTTGGAAAAGTCTCTTAAAAATGTGAATATTTATGCATTGCTTCAAAATTGTCCCAATTTAAGTAATGAGTTTTTTTAAAAAAGTTTGACTGTGTATTCAAAACTCTAATATATAGCAATATCGCCCTGACTTCATGTTATAGCTATATAAAATCAAATGTTATTGTTTTTTTTTCATTTTATCTGAGATACTTTGCCTCTTTATAATTCACTTTAACATTTCTGCATCATAAAATATACTCAAAAAATTTTCAAAACTCTAAGTAGCTATGAAACTACAAATTCAAAGTTATTTAGGCTATTTAACTACCAATTCAAGAAATCTTCCAATGTTTCTGTAAAAATGTATTTATTTTTGGTTCTATATACTACAGGACAACTATTTAGGTCATAAGCCAATGAAAATCAAGCTTGTATTTTTTAAACACTAGTGACTCATATCCAAAGGAATTGCTGAATAATCTACAAATAGCCTAAGATGGCCTACTTGAATACTACAAACATGTAATATCTCTTCTCAGGACATAACAATATTTGGGGCTATCTACAGTATAGAAATTTAAAAATACACAAAATTAAATAAAGACCCAAATGAAGGGTAACAAGAGTGTGCTCTAAGGAAGACACTGCAAATAGAACTATCATCTACTGATTTCCTCAAGTTGTAAACGTTATCCCTTTCAGAGAGGAATTGGTATTTGCCTTTCATGAGCTCATTTGTTTAAATATTCATCTCTCTGTATATTGGAGTATTAAAACATGTTTTGTTTTAATTGGAATCCTCAGCCCTTATAAATCTTATAAAAGCTAAGAAATAATTAAAGGCTTAAAAAAAAATCAAGGCTTAAGCGTAGTTAATGAATATGATGAGTAAAATTGGTGGCTTTTTAATTACTCACTGCTTGAGTCATCAATGAGAAATTATTATAATGAGAAATCATTATAATGACTCCTATATTTGGAATAAAATTTTAAAGCTCAATGTAGTATGATAGGCATCATCAACTTGTAGAAACATTTTTATCAGATTCTCTTTGTATTAATGCTTTAAATGAACTCTTTTTTTTTTTTAAGATTTATTTATTTATGCATACAGAGCTGGGGTACAGGCCAGAGGCTCAGGGGCGGTGAGAGGCTTCACCAGAGACAGAGTGGGGAGCAGAACAGGCAGATCGACGAAGTACACTGCTGAGGGGAGCAGCGGGCGGGTCAGGAGAGGTCTGCCACGCCATGTGGTCACCTCCGGGGCAGGCGGGAATCGAACTCATGCGAAAGTGGCTTTAGCTTCTCAGTGCAGTGCTTTAACCCGCTGCGCCACCAGGGAGGGCCTAAATGAGCTCTTTACTTTGCTCTCTGGGCTACTGGAAGATACACATATTTATAATTTTTCTAAAAATTTTACTACAGGATAAATCACACCACTCTTTTCTGTGTTATCACCTATAATATCAACTGTCTTACCTCAAAGAGTAAACAAAATTAACACATGGTAAAAATAGGAATATTAGAATGACTCATAAGCTAACACTAAAATGTTATCTTCTTTACTGATCCCCTAAAACATGAAGCAGAGGCCCACATAAATCTCAGATATTTGCACAAAAATGATTAACACTGGCATTCTTACAATGCAAAAGTATTTTCTAGAACAAAGTTTACTCAGAGGTTCCACTAATTTTGGTTGTGAGAAAACTAAAGATGTATGTGTGCAGAAGAACAATGTAATCATTGTCTTTGGCACAAAACAAAATTCTACCTTTACAAAAATGTTATATTTTAGTGCACTGAATGAATTCTTGCATGTTGAAACAGTCCAGTCACAAGTCAGTTTTTCAACTATACAGAATAAACTGACAGTTGAAAACATATTACACTTCTACTCAATTTGTTAGTGTTAAAAAAAAAGATTATTCAGCATACAACTGCTAAAAGTTAGCAATTTTTAAATATTTTAAATATTTAAAGAATTAAATTTCCCATAAATGTGTTTAGTAGTTCCCTAACAAAAAGATGTGTCTTAAAGATTTTTCCAAAACTGGGCACATGTTTATGCTAACTCAGCCACAATCACTAAACTATTCTGTTTTGGTCAACAATAAATATTTGAGGAATAGCTATTCAGGGACCACACTGGCCAGTCACAGAAGAGGAAGATAGCACACACTCTCTAACCATCCTTAGTACCTGGGTTGTTCTAAGGAAGCTAACCAGCTTAATATGAGCAGATAAATGACTTAAAATTAATCTCCCTGAACTGAAAAGTATCTGAATCTTCCATGTTTTAGTTTGGTTTGCTAAACATTCATTCTTGAGAAACTAGTTCCCTCTGGCTTCAAACAAAAGTACTAGTATCTATTGAAAAAATGCATCAGGAAATAGTCAATAAGAAAAAAATGAGTACATACAGGAATGCTATTTGTTTCTCTCACTAACCTAGACACTAGCTAAAAGTTTACTAATAGAATAATTATATTGCCTTTTAAAAATGGATAGGAAATTTAGAAATAGGCAACAAGAGTAAAATGCAGAGGTGAAAAAAGATTCTATGAGAAAAAAGCTATATTGGAAAAAACGTTTTCAAATACAGAAAGGCTAAAGATAAATATTTAGCTGGTGTGTCTCTAATGAATAACGACAAAAGGAAATTTTAAAATGTTGCAGATTGAATAAAACTGGGTGTGGGACTGAAAGGTGGGTTGACATCAAGTGTGACTGAATTGTCAATATAGGATATATATTTCAAATTTTTCCCAAATTGTCCACTGACTGTTCCTAAACTTCAAGAACCCAAAACATCGAAGAGTATTTTCAGAGTCATACCATTTAAAATGTAATTGCCCCACAAATGCACCTATTTTAGATTTATTTTAAACTTGTTACTAAGTCTGTAGGAGCAAATATCATATCTATCACCCTGGCCTCAAAATTTAACTAACATAGAGAGGGGTGCATTTAGACTTTGATATAAGTAATTTGTACAACCAGGGCAATTACCCAAGATAAAACCGGAATATTGCCTAGTATCAAATTTAGTCAGTATCCTTCACCAGGTAAACATAAAGCATTCTTCTTTCATTTAACATGATAACTTCTGCAGTCTATTAACAAAAAATTGACTGATCTTTTCATGAACATGATTTCAAACTATAAGATTGCTATTACAATTCAAAAGCTATTAGAGGAGGAAACCAAGTATTAGAAAGGTTAAGTAGCTTTCCCAAGAATATAACAAAGTAGTGAAATTCAGTAATAAATCAAAAGCCACCATATGCTAAAGCATAAATAAAGAACCCACAAAACAGAAAGTAACACACAAACTTGCTCAATTCACTCAGGTGTTAATAAGACTTATAAATTTGATTTCTGTTAAAAGATGTAAACTACTCTGTACAAGGAAGTGAAGGGTGAGTAAGACTGAGTTTCTTGAAGGCACAGACAAGTATGAATAGAGCGCACACCACTAAAATCCACTGTGCTAAAGGCAGTGACAGGGGAGTAGTGCCGTACTAGGAAAGATAATAAGAGGAACCTGGGAGACTTCTTCCAGGAGGTGAGATTATAGAGAGGTGACAATCTCAGCAGAGTTCTCCAGAACAAGTTTAAGCTTGACACAAGAACAGGAAAAGTCACTCCAGAGAGCACCAGCAAGAGCAAGAAATGGTAAGGGAACATAACTTGCAAGGTCAAGTGCAAAAATGAGACTAGATGCACAAAGAGTGTCACTGTATGTGAATTCAATAGCTTGATTTTTTCCCTAGATATTGAGACTTTTAAATAATTTTGAGCAGGGGAATGACAGTTCAGAAGTGCACTTTAGAAACATTAATCTGATAGAAGTTTGAAGAATAAACAAGGTATGTGGTGAGAAGAGCAGTGAAACTGATTATTGGGGTCCTAGAGAGAGATGAAACTATATTCCTTTACTATAAAAATTTTGAAGAAATCAAATAAAAGTTGCTTCCACTGGTACCAAAAACATGAGAAACACTGAAAGAATCAGAATGGAAATGAGAGAGAAAAGATGAGTACTGAAAGAACAGGTCAAATAAAACATTTCATTTACCTTTGATCATCTGAGTCAGATGATCACTTATCCCTTTAAGTACCAATATTAACTTCTGGTAATTTGATGAAAAAAATTTAAAAGTATCCTTTTTTCTTAATTAAAGTACAGGTAGGTAGTCTGAACATCACATAACCATTCTTTGATGGCACAGAATCAGCATATTAAAAATAAAAGAATCCTGGGTCGGACCCAGAAGTTTTCAGTCCTCTAAAGTCACCCACACTGGACAATTAATAGTTACAATGGACTATCATTGTCTTTTTTTTTTTTTAAGATTTATTTATTTATGCATACAGAACTGGGGTACAGGCCAGAGGTAAAGGGGTGGTGAGAGGATTCACCAGAGACAGAGCGGGGAGCAGAACAGGCAGATCAACGAAGTACACTACTGAGGGGAGCAGCGGGCAGGTCACGAGAGGTCTGCCGTGCTACCACTGTCTCTTTCAAAAAGAAATGAGAATACCCTTTGCCAGACAAAACTGTGGTGAGGTTTGAACAGAATGAAACACAAGAATTTACAGATGAGGTTTTTAGTTGTTGTATTTTAATTTAGGGTTCTTTTGGCTAACTTTGTTGGGCTGCTTTCTTACCTGGTTTTGTCTTTTAAATTTTTTCATCTCTTTAAATAGAATCATCTCCAGCTAATTACCATGCTTGAAATTACTTGAAAACCTGTTATTTGTATAGAACTCTTAACTTCAAAGGAGTTCTTTCAAAATCTATTCTTTGCACATTTACTTCAGATATCTCAATATAGTTATAACAAAGCCCAGGGGAAAAACAGTGATTGATACCTGCAGAACCGTGTCCAGTGAGCTGTTATTTCAGGTGTTATAAACACAATGATGATACTCTTAAGTGGAAGTCTACCAAACTAATTTTAAAATCAGACACGCTTTTTGGGATTTGTTACCTTCACCATAACTAAGTAAGTGGTGCTTAACACCATTCATTCAAAATACTTGAAATCTTACTGATGGAGGAAGGAATACAGGGAGAGACATCACAAGATTTATTCAGACAAGGAGGATGGGTAGAAGGGGCTAGTTTAGCCATTAACACAATCATAAAAATCAAGATTCTTGACACAGTCATAAAAATTAAGGTCCTCCAGCTCCAAAGCCAGCCTGCTGAAGCGGATGTCTGCAGGAGGTCCCAGCAGATAACAGACTGTTGGGGGCTGTGTCTGAAGCTCAAATCCAAAAGGTAAAAGCTAAGGACAACGAGATGAAGCTCGAAGCTCATTAGGGACCTCGGTCCGTTTAAGTTCTGCATCCATTTAGATCAGCGACTGCTAGCAAGGATGGGCCCCTTCCTATGAAAGGAGAAACAAAATTCTACCTCCATGAAGGTGCAGCTCTTCCTGCCCACCGGACCTAAACAAGTGTCCTTTCCTTTCCTATCTCTTTCTAATAAACTTACTCTTTAAATATAAGTGAGACTGTCTAGTGGAGAAACTTGCCATGTGCCGCTGAAAGGGGAGCTCTGGTGAAACATTTCCCAGAGTGAACCCAAGGACCCCGAACTCCAAAAATGACATCATCACTATACACGAGATGACAAGAGATGTCTCAGCAATAGACATATTCCCAACACCAGCCAGTCTGGCTATGGTCTTCTCAGGACTAATATCTGCCACTGACAAGCTATACACAAACCTGGCATTTACCTAGTCTCGCTCATTGCGACCACTACAAAGTGACTACTATAATCTTAATTTTACTACGAGGGCTGCCCCAAAGCAACACAGCTGGTTCAATGGCAGAGCGAAGAAAAGTTGATTGCTAGCACTAATGGGGTCCCCCATAGAACACTGGACGCTACAACGACCCCAAAAAACTAATTATTTCCTGAAGTAGAGTTTACTTATGGAAACCCAGAGGATCTACCAAACTCTGGGTTTAAAAGTCTTCAAAAGCAGCTAGCACATCACCACAAAGTTTAGGGGGGAGGGAAGAAATGCGGCCATGCCTGAGGTCACCCAGTCAGGATCTGATTCTAAACAACCCTGCTGGATAAGACCCGCCTGCCATCCCAAGGACCACACCCTTCCTAGAAGTAAGAGTGTTTGTCCCTTTTCCCCAGTCCTAGCCGACCCGGAAAGTGGAAGAATAGGGAAGCACGGAGCCGAGGCCCAGCTCTGGGTGGCCAGATCGCGTCTCGCCTCCGGGACACGCCCCCCTCCCCATACCGCCCAGTGCCGCCGGCGATAACCGCCCATCACCAGCCCAAGCTTCCCCAACAAAGTGAGTCCTTCCCCAGAAGGCGCGCCGCCGCCGCGAGAACGTCACCCTGACGTCAGCCCGACTTCGCTGCGTTCAGAAAGTAACACCGGGAGTAGCCAAACCCGACGTCCAGCCGGCGTTACTTAAAATCCCGGCAAGCATACCTCTACTCTCCAGCCCTGGGTCGGCTAGGAGGAGCGGAGCGCAGGGGGGCAGTGTCGTGGGCAAAAGCTAGGAAGGGACCCGGCGCAGAAAGCAGGCGATTTCCTAGAACCAATTGCGATGGAAAGGAAACGTGTCCGTCCCAGCGCCAGTGGTACGGAAGCGCGGTTAGTAACCGGCCAGTGGCTTCTCTGGCAACAGGCGCCCCGCCCCTTCCGCCCATCGCAGCCGGCACAGCCAATTGGCCAGACTCGGGAGAGTGAGCGACAGCGCCTGTTGCTATAGGCCTGGGTGAAGGGGCGGGGTCTTAGACAGTTGCTTTGTCTGTGTAGCTTCACGAGATTAGCTGTTTTCAAGCTTTTTTTTTTTACAAAAAGGGCAACACTTGTGCACAGTTATTAAAAGCCTTAATTGTGTTCAAAAGTCCGGAGAGTAAAGCCGATAGGTTTCGAATTTTCTGACACTGGCGTGGTAGTTTGCTTTGTTAAAAGGGAAATCACAGCGGAAAGAAAATATATCTTAAATATATCTTTAAATATATCTTAAATACAAAAATAGAAAATATATCTTAAATATATCTTTAAATATATCTTATTTTTGATTAGCTGAGATCCTTCCTTAGCCCTTTTTTCTCCCGTTAAATGAAGGAGCCCCACGGTGATCTCCACTGCGCCTTTCAAGTCTTCAATTATGTGCATCTGTGCTACAGACAGCTGGTATGAATTATAAACTCCTGAAAGAGCCAAGCAAACATTTACTTGGAAAGGAAAAGAGCTCTCCAGTATTTCAATTTACTGTTCCTGTCAGAATCGTAAGCCGTCGTATTAGGCTCACAAATAAAGCAATTCTTGACTGAGCAGTTCAGTGGTGACTTACCTTGTTCATGGTTTTACTAAAGAATCTACACCTGAACAAAGAAAGCATGCATTGTACAAAAAGGAAAAACCATATAAAATGTAAATTTAAAAAAAAATCACAGGAACTTGGAAATTTTTTTTATCCAGCTCTATGGTTGTCCAGCCCAATTTCACTAAAGTTAAAGTTCATTCAGAATGAACATAACTGCCATATATGCAAAAATTAAAACCTCTGGGGATTGAGGATTTAAGTACTTTCTCTCCAGCTGATGCATAATGACGTCTGGCAAATCAACTAACTTTTCTGGTTCAGTTTCCCCATCTTTTTTTTTTTTTTTTTAAAGGAGGGGACTGCTGGAATTGGGGCAAGGAACACAGTTCTCAGAGCCATTCCATCACTAATTTAGGTTCCTAGCTGATTTTATTTGCTTGTCATATTAGAGAAAATTGCACACAGAAGAGGGGCTCCTCTTATGAAAAACACTTAATTAAACTGCATTGGTACATTGGTATTAGATAAAAACCACCTTTATAAGACATTTAAGAGGAAGTAGTTAACAAAATCTCAAAGTAAATTCTTAAAAGTGGTTAATAAGAATCTCAAGTTTGACTATTTAAAGCTGAATTGTCCACATAAAGTAAGTATGTATCCCTCATTCACTAAGTCTAATATGTTCCTAAAATCTGGTTTAATAGTGAATTTGTGAATAAAAAGATCACTTGTGCCATTGTTATTTAAGTGAAAAAAATTATTCATTCCAGCCTATTCAAAAAGCCCAAATATTGAACACATGACCTGTGAAACAATTCAAGGATTTCTATATATTGTTAAACAGGGGAAAGCATGGTTTTTCTGTAGAGTTCATAGGAAATATTTTAGATTATTTTCACTGTTTTTTTTCCAGTTTTAGTTAAGGATAATAGACACAGTTCTGTGGGTTTGAGCAAGTATATATATATATATATATATATATATATATATATATAGAGAGAGAGAGAGAGAGAGAGAGAAATATATAGATATAGATATAGATATATTTTAGTCCCGATTTCTGTGATGGTGGCAAGGAAGAAAGATGGAACAAGTAGAAAGGCTGAACAAGTAGTTTATTGCTCCTGGGCAGCAGCTGAGACAGAGCCCCTAGGGTGGGGTGTGCAGCAACTGCGATTGTGGTAGGGGAAAGAATCTCTTATATAGGCTTTAGGTTCAGTTTTAGAAAGCTGATGTGGTGCTGTACACCTAGATGAAAGGCCCTTACTGGTCACTGTGCTAGGGCCCATATATGGTCCACAGGTAGCCTTTGCGTTACTGCCCATATCTGGTCACACTCAACAATACTTCCTTTAGTTGGTTCTAGATGAAGGGACTTACTCAGACCTCTTGCCTACACCCTACTTCTTCTTCTCTCACACACACACACACACACCCATGTATCTACAATGAATAAAAGAGTGAAATGATCCATCACCCCCAAGTTCCCCTAGAATATCCCATATCCACTAGGTGACTTCTCTTTCCCTGGCATACAAACATCTGTTTGTCTTGATAGTTTGCCTTTTCCAAAACGCCTTAATTGGAGCAATAGGGTTTGTTTCCTTTGGAATGTGACTCCTTCCACTTAACGATATTTTTAATCCCAGCCCCTGCCACCAACAATATTTTTAATCCCAGCCCCTGCCACCATCCCTACCCCCTTGAATACCATCTCCCACATTACGCTTTTTACTTGTGCCTTGGAACACAGTGAAATCTAACTTCATAGATCTAAATCAGGGGTCTGGCTTTTTTTGGACTCAGTGGTGGAGGCCAGAGATGCTCCTAAACATCCTATAATGTATTGGATAGTCCCCAAATAAGAAAATTATTCAGCACAAATGTCAACAGTAGTGATGTGAAGAAACCCTGGCCCAATATGGAGAATGCAAAGATCACTAGCCACCTATGACTACTGAATAGTTAGAATTTGATTGATCTGATTTGAGATAAGTACAAAATATAAACTCATTTTGCATATGGAAAAGGAATGTTAAATATCTTAATATCTATATTTCATGATAGAATGATAATATTTTGGTTATGTTGAGTTATGTAAATTGAATTATTAAAATTTAGTTTGAGCTATTTCTTTTTACTGTTTTCATGTGGCTACTAGGATATTTAAAATTGCATATGTGGCTCACATAATTCTAAGGGACGGTGCTAGTCTAGAGATATGAAGTCATGAGAAGAATCAGCAGCTCTTCACATGTTAATTTACTTAGCTGAAATATTTCAGAATTTTGAAAGAAAAGATCAGTCTTTTAAAACTGGGAAAGAAGAGTTCTTCAGAGCAAAACGCTCCATCAAAATGATAGAGTTGGCCCTCCCTGGTGTTGCAGCGGGTTAAAGCACAGCACTGAGAATCTAAAGCCGCTTCAACATGAGTTCGATTCCCGCCTGCCCCGGAGGTGACCACATGGTGTGGCAGACCTCTCCTGACCCGCCCCCTGCTCCCCTCAGCAGTGTACTTCGTCAACCTGCCTGTTCTGCTCCCCACTCTGTCTCTGGTGAAGCTTCTCACCGCCCCTAAACCTCTGGCCTGTACCCCAGTTCTGTATGCACAAATAAATAAATCTTTAAAAAAAAATGATAGAGTTATCTAAGTTCACCTGAACAGGTACATTAAACTTCTCAAAACTTCTAACGCTGAATAAATGCCTTAAATATTCACCTATGGGCCCTGGTGAGTCTGCTTATTCAACTAATCTTGAAATATAGCTCTTTCCAGCATTACTGCTTGATATATCACCCAAGAAACCCATAGAGATGCATTTGTAAAGTAATCATAGACCCTCTATGATTATTGCACTTACTACATTTGTCTTTAAACAACTTAGTGCAGTTCCAAATAGCAAACCCACCCTCCAATTTTTGTATTTTTCATTTGTCATACCCATTATGACTTGAAATCAATATAATTCCTACTACTTTTAAATTGAGATATAATTTATATTTAACAAATGTTTGGAAGAGTAGTTTTGACAAATATATACAATCATGAATTCACAACCTAAAAAAGATCTATTAAGGTTTACATCAACCCAGAAATATTATTTGTATTTCTCTCCAGTGTATTAGCCAAAATAACCTTCATCTTCTGGCACACAGATATACACTAAGACAAACCCCTCTCTAGTTTCTCACTTTAGAGGTTAATTTTATCCATTTTTTTATTTATCACACAATAAATATGTTGTGTCTGGCTTCTTTTACTAAATACGTTTCTTCTTCTTTTTTTTTTTTTTTTGATTTATTTATTTGTGCATACAGAACTGGGGTTCAGGGGCTGTGACAGGATTCACCAGAAACAGTGGGAGCAGAACAGGCAGATCAAGGAAGTACATTGCTGAGGGGAGCAGTGGGTGGGTCAGGAGAGGTCTGCTGCGCCATGTGGTCACCTCCGGGGCAAGCGGGGATGGAATTCATGCTGAAGCAGCTTTAGCTTTTTAGTGCTGTGCTTTATCCCTCTGTGCCACCAGGGAGGGCCTACTTAATATGTTTCTTAGATTTTTTCATGTTGTTGCATATTTTAGTGGCCCCTTTTAATTAATGAGTGGTATTCAGTTGTATGACTATTATCACAATTTGTTCATCAATTTTTTCGATACACATTTGGTTGTTTTCAGTTTTGTGTTATTATGAATAATGCTGCTATAAACATTGTTGTAAAGATACTTTATGTACATAGTTTTTATTTTCTTACCTAGGAATGGAATTCTTACCTCATAGAATTCATAGAGATTTAACTTTATAAGAAGTTCCTTATCCATCCTTAAAGTGGTGTACCAAAAATGTATGAAGGTTCCAAATCCTTCTTCACCTCCATGCCAACATTTATTAAGGCCAACTTTTCAACTTTAACTGCTCTGGTATAATCTCATTGTGTTTTCAATTTGCATTTTCCTTATAATGATGTTGAGCATATTTTCAGATATATATCTTTTATGGAATGTTACTCGAATCTTTTGTCCACTTTTGTATTCCTTTCTTTTTTTATTTATAACTCATTTTTTAAAATTTTATAACACTATTTTTACGTCATTTTGTACATGTTTTTTTCCATCTCAATTGTAATCCCTGCGGGTTTCCCATCACCAAGTTACCTGTGTGCCATCACCATAAAACCATGCACTTTCCTTCCCCCCGCCCCCGTTGTTTGTCTTCTTTCTTTTTACTGGTTATTTTTTGGAGTTTTTTTTTTCTATTTTCTGAAAAAGTCTTTTGTTAAACATATATAATGAATATTTTCTTATTTGTATCTTGTTTAACTTTAAATGTTTGTCTTTTGAGAATAGAAACTTTTACTTTTGATAGAAACTATTTTTCCTTTTATAGTTTTGTATTTCATAGCTCCACATTTAGGAAGACATTATATGTTTTCTTATAGATGCTTTAGATTCTAGACATTTTGATGTATGATCTAACTTGAATTTAGCATTTTGGAAGGAATCATGTAGGAGACAGAAAGAAAAGAAAGCACTGTCTTACAAGGTCACTAATCCCATAATGAAGTTTCCACCCTCATGACCTAATTACCTCTCCAAAATGCCATCTTCAAATACCATCACATTGGAAATTAGATTTTAACATAGGATTTTTGAGAAAGCATCTTCTGTAGCAGCAGACAATATGCTTGCTACCTGTTGTTGATAAGAAGTCTTTACTGGAAGGCATCTACCCCTGTCATGCAATAATTAAACCACTGGAGGTCAGGCTGGACTTAGGTATGGGGTGAGGTTGAACCAAGTTGTTACAATAAATTGGTGGCTAGCAACTTTGGACTATATCAGCCTGTATTCACATTTTTCTAGCTATAAGTCCTTGGCAAGTCATTTCACAACTCTAAGCCTTGTTTTTCTTGGAAAAAAAAAACTGGAAGAATAATTCTGCCTTTCTGACTGGAATGTTATAATTGTTGATATTGTATCTGGAGAACATATATCTGTCACTGATAAACTGTAAGATCTCTGTAAGTAGTCTGGTATTAGAAAACAATTATTTCATTATTATTTTAAGATGGAAAGCACATGATACAAAATTGAGAATGGTTATTGCTCTCATTTTTTAAAGATTGTGCTTTTTAGAGCAGTTTTTAGGTTCATAGCAAAATTGAGAGGAAGATACAGAGACACCACACACACATATTCACATACAAGATTAACATCATTGTCAACATCTCTCACCAGAGCATTTATTACAACTGATGAAATTAGACTGATAGAGCCCACAGTCTATCTTGGGGTACCTTATTGCCGTTGTATACTCTGAGTCTGACAAATATATAATGACATGTGTCTACCATTATAACACCACAGGAGTATTTTCACTGTCCTTAAAAATCCCTTGTGTTGGCCCTCCCTGGTGGCGCAGAGGGTTAAAGCACAGTACTAAGAAGCTTAAGCCACTTCCACATGAGTTCGATTCCCGCCTTCCCCTGAGGAGATCCACATGGCGTGGCAGACCTCTCCTGGCCAGCCCGCTGCTCCCCTCAGCAGTGTACTTCGTCGATCTGCCTGTTCTGCTCCCTGCTCTGTCTCTGGTGAATCCTCTCACCCTTCGCATCTCTGGCCTGTACCCCAGATCTACATGAATAAATAAATAAATCTTAAAAAAAAAAATCCCTTGTGTTCTGCCTATTCATCTCTCCTACTCCCTAAGAATAGGAAAGTAATAGTAGATTGCTGCCCTAAAGGGCACAGCAATCATTGATAACTCTATTGTCTCCATAGTTTTTCCTTTCCAGTATGTCATATTCTGGAATGATATGGTACATGGCCTTTCCAGATTGGTTTCCTTCACTTGCTACTATACATTTAAGTTTTTTCCTGGCTTAGTATCTTAATTCTATTCCTTTGTCTTGATAAAAAATAGTTTGCCATTCACCTACCAATAGACATCTGAATCACCTCCAAGTTTTGGCATTTATGAAATGAAGCTGCTATAAATGTCCATGTGCATTTTTTTTTTTAATGTGGACATAAGTTTTCAGTTTCTTTGGATTAAATACCAAGCAGTGGGACTGCTGGATCTGATGATGTCTTTTCACCCAAAGGTTTTCTAAAGAAGTTGGTGTCTTCATACATGACATATTTAAAAAAGAGAAATAGCACATGTGAATGTACTTTCTCCACTAAACAAAATTGAGAATGTTAAATAAACATTGTCAAATTTAGTCCAATTTGTTGTATATGTTCAACATTTACACTCAAGAAAATGAAGTATTTAGCACATTATAGTACCTAACCCATCTTAAAATCAGTTTATTTAAATGCCATGCAGAAAGAACAATGTATTTTCTTATAGCACAAGCTTGCTAGTGTATATTCTGGACATCAGCAATTCTTTGACTGCAGAGGGGAAATGACAATAAGTATGAAATTTCCTTTTAAAAATATATCATTGGTGCACTCTGGTTAGGTACTAAAGATTTAAATTATATAATACAAGCTATTTAAAGTCTATGAAATAAAATTGCTGTGTTGGCATAGAAAAAAAACGATGCTTTTTTTCTTATATTGAAATGTTAATATAATTAAACATTGATTTGAGAGTTAGTCAACTTTTTAAAAATCCTCAGAAAATAATGGACTCCAGGACATCAAATGTGAAGGAAAATATTCATAGGATGATAGAATAGGGTCCTCTGGAGACAAAAGGATAATAGAGAAGTAAAAATGTGAAACTGGCATAGCAAATTCATTGTCTGGTATAGATTTTATAAAAAGCTTAAGAAAGTTAAAAGGTAAGTTTGGATTTTGTTTTTTAAATGTTTTTTAAATCTTAGCTCTGTCTACATTGGAGGGACATTTATTTATTTATTTTTACAGCATTCTTAATTTGTGTACCTTTCATCTCAGCTGTAATCCCCATGGGCTTCCCACCACCAATTCACCTGTGTACCATCAACATAGTCCATTGCACTCTTCCCACTCTGGTTCTGATCCCATTCCCCTTCCCACCCCCATAAAATGTCTCTGCTTTATAGTTGTTCATTGCTTTCATTTTTCCTCTATTAAATTTGTTTCTCTCTTTTTTTTCCCCCTGATCCTGGAGGGGCATTTTTCAATATGCTTTTTCTCCTTCTTGTTTATGGAAACTAAACAATCTCTGGTCAAAATTTAACAAACTATATCATTTACATCTTAAACTACTTTGTGGACATGTTTCCAAACACTGGTAATTTTTAGAAATGTTAATGCTATTTTCTGGTGTGTTTTATTATTTGTAACTATTTTGGCCACAAATAGCAGAATACTGGTTAAAAATGGCTTTAAAGAATCAGAGCTTTCAAAAAAGAAAGAAAGAAAGAAAGAATCAGAGCTTTCATTACCTCACACCATAACGAGTTTGGGGTTAGGTAGTCCCACAGTTTGCTCAGCTGTCATCTGTATCATCAGTGATGCAAGCACTCTCCTATTCAGCTCAACAACTCTTCACTTTCTGTCTGCCCTCTTCCCACTTTCACAGAGTTCTTTAGATTTTGGCACCATTCTAGGATAGAAGTGTGGAGTTTTCGAGGCATTTCTAGTTCTCTTTTTTCAGAAAGGGAAATATATTCTATAAAACATTCCAGGGCCAAAAGTCAATGACTGGATCAAAAAGATACATATACACAACAGAATATTACTCAGCAACCAAAAAAAAAAAGAAAGAAAGAAAGAAAAGAAACATCTGCCTTTTGCAGCAATGTGGATGGAGCTAGAAAAGATCATGCTTAGTGAAATAAGCCAGAAAGAAAAGGAAAAATACCAGATGGTTTCACTCATAGCAGGAGTATAAAGGACCAGGTGAGAAAATAATAATAATGAACAGCTATATACCAGAGACATTTTATAGGGGTGGAGTGGGGAATGGGATCAAAAACAGTGGGGGAAGGAAAGTGCTCAGGACTATGGTGATGGCACATGGGTGATTTGGTGATGGGAAGCCGACGGGATTACAACTAAGATGAAAAAATGCACAAAATGATGTAAAAATAAACTATCATATTAATTAATTAATTAATTAATTAATTAATTAAAAAAACAACATTCCAGGGACAAATCTTCTTCTCCTCCAACTACCTCTTGCTAGCAGGCAATTTCTAACATTTTTACTAGGTCACACACTTGTGCCCCAGATGAGGAAGGGTGGAACAAGGAGTAGTAGACATGCTGTACCTCTGCCTTGGACAATGAGTTCTGCAAGAAAGAGAAGGAGGCTGAATGGCTGAGTATTGGGTAGGTATTGGCTAGGGTGCCTAAGCAGGTGCCACATGTACCTGACAGAGACTGGCACTTATTATGGTCTAGTATTTATTAAACTCTTACTCTGATCTAGATGTGGTTTAATCAGTATTTAATATTAGTTTAATGTACTATTTAAATTTTACACCAATTTTAAAGATGTGGAATCCAAAGAAAGCCTGGAGATATTTAAGAATTTGCCTAAGTGCTGGAATTTCAATCCAGGTAGTTTAGTTAGCATCAAGGCATAATCACTTAGTCACTGGCCACTGTTTCCATGTGACTGTGCTAAATATACAACTGAAGGCGATTCTGGTAAAATATATTGGCATGGCTTTAATACTTTGTTAACTACCTCCATGAATTCTTCAAGCAAATTCACATTGCTCACAAACACCTGTACATATTTCTTTGGAAAACTTAAAACACTACATTTGAGACAATAGAATGAACCGTGAAGCCATAGGAACTGAGAAGTCAAGTGTCCAGATAGTTGCAGAGATGCAAGAGAGGGGCTTGGGTTTTCTACAGGCCATGGAATTGACTAAGACAAAAGCCAGGTCTCTGAGGAGTAAGAAGACTGGAGTTAACAATAACCAATCATTATACTATCTCACTGGCCACTGTTGACTCCCTGTCCTCAATATAGCAGCCAGACCAATTCTTTCAAAAAGGCAGAAAGCCAGATCATGTGACTTCTTCCCATTTCACAGTAAGCTCAATGATGGAACCTCGCGAGATCTGTATGTTAGACACAGTTCCAGGTCAAAGCTCCCTTACTCTGCTGTGCTCACCCATGCCAAACATTCACCAGTCTCTGGTTTTAACAGCTTTGTTGAGAAGGGCAAGGACTGCCCTTCTCTCTGGTTCCTTTACTTCTTAAATATTTGCATGATTCCTTCCCTCCCCTTAATCTTATCAGTGAGAACTTACCCAGTCCCCTGATACAAAATAGCTAAACTCATCTACTACCTTCTCTTTGCATCTTCCCCTTACTGGATTTTTTATTCTCCTTACTATTTTCACTAATGATTTTTAGATTTCTTTGTCTCTCTCCTTTCTCTAGAATATAAATTCCACTCAGACATAGACACTCAAGACTGTTAACGATCACTGTTACATCTACCACCTATAACCATACCTGCATCTTGAAAGAATGTTTTATGCTTTTTTTAAAAGATTTGTTTATTTATGCATAAGAGCTGGGGTACAGGCCAGAGGTGCAGGGGCAGTGAGAGGCTCCACTAGAGACAGAGTGGGGAGCAGAACAGGCAGATTGACGAAGTACACTGCTGAGGGGTGCAGCGGGCAGATCAGGAAAGGTCTGCCTCGCCATGTGGTCACCTACGGGTTGGGGATCTATGCTGAAGTGGGGATCTGTACTGAAGTGGCTTTAGCTTCTTAGTGCTGCGCTTAAACCCGCTGCACCACCAGGGACGGCCCTGTTTTATGATTTTAACAGCTTTGTTGAGATACATTTGATATAATTTTTCAAATGAATGATTGAACGAAAGAAAGAAAAAATAAAATTAAGAAAATATTCCCATTTGAATATGATATGTCATTGGCATTACTTGAGTTTACATGTAGGAAATCACTGAAACTAATCATGGCTGACATAATGGTTCAACGAAGATAGAGACTAAAATTGAGGGAGAGGCTTTAATAAGAGAGAGGTGATTATGACTTTCAAGAATCTAAAATGTACACTTGTATTTTTGGTTTCATATATTTTCAACTATGTACACTAGTAGTTTCTTTAGAAAGAATATTTAAACAATGGTACCACCATAAACAAGCAAAAAATTCTCCTGAGTTCTGAAGAAAATTCAGACCTTTCTCATTTAAAAGTAAACAATAAATAAAATATTAAAGACTACCTAGTATAATCACAAAGTAAATCCCTGGATGGTGCCTGGGACCCCCTTTCTGCAGAGACCATCCCAAGGCCCAAGGGCCAGTGGCTCCAGCATGACCAAACCTGAAGGAGATTAACCCCACCTTAACATAAGGAATTGGGCTCCACATTTAAGCAAGTGATTCTAGGGTGCATTACACTTTGAAAAGGCATTACTTTAACTACCTTTTGCTACACTCTGGGAGTGGGGCATTGGGTTTCCCCTCTATTTGTTGAGTTTTACGTGTACCTCATAACAAAAGGGGGAGCCCTAATCCCCTAAATTCCCAATTGTTGAACTAGTTGTAGTTGCTTCCTATGGTGAGGGCTGAGTATATGAAATGGAATATTAGAAGCAGCAGGAGAGAAAGAACAACAAAGATTTGCTACCATTTCTTGGTGGATTGTTGGGGGGGGGGCAGCCAAGGTATCTGACAGAGTTCTGGGGCCTCAGAGATATAATAAGGTCAGAATTGGAGCAGGAAGAACACAGCCGGGGAGACTAGAGACAGTCTAAATTGTGGGCTTCTATTTGTTTTCCCTATCATCTAAGCTTTCCTGGGTATTTTTTAAAAATTCCCCTACATTTCCACTTTCTACTTCTGTTTTCTTCTCTGGACAACAATGAGCTTAATAAGGATAACTTGTCTATATGGGGCTACCTGGTGCATACCCGCATAGTAACATTTTATAGAAGGGAATTTAAAGACTGCATTACAAATGAGGGACATTCCACATGCTTTCCCCCATTTTCTATTTGAGTTTTCTTTATAGTTTTCTGGTTTTCCATTCATTTTGGGAAATTTTCAAGGTTGCTTTGTACACAAAGTCATCTCTGGAGTTACTACTACAGTGAGGTAGGGAGGAGGCTGAAGAACAGAAGTCTGAGGTGAAAGATTGCCTGGGAGAATTTCAGAAACAAAAAATGAAGTGGTGGCAGGTGGAGGCTTAACAAGCACAAACTAACTCTCTTCAAACCACCCACTTCACTTCTTTGTTTGGAAAGCAAGTAAGACTTTCAAGAAAATGGGCTAAAGGAGGTATGAAATTGGTCGAGTCCTTGGCAAACTTAGCTTTACTGAAATTCTTAGGGCTTGCTCTGCTTCATTTTTATCTTGCTAACTTTCATAAATGCTGCAAAATTAAAGCAGCTTGTGAGCTTTTGATTCTAATACAATGCACTCGACTTTCCTTTTCTCAAGGAAATGAAAACAAAGTCTGAGAGGAAATAACCCAAGATTTTCTTTTTCTCCTCAAGATGTCAACTCTCCTGACTTCTGTGACACCCATTGCACATTTTATTGTTTTACTCACTTTGATTGTGTGTTTCTTAACTGTAGACTCTATGTAAAGAAATAGAGAGGCCATCTGGGGCCAGGCTGAATCACAGTTCAATGAACAAAGATGTGTTTTAGATTCTTCAGTTACTGAAACTGAATAACTCTTATTTTCTTAAAAGCAGAGCAGATTCCTAGAGTTTATAACATTGAAATAAATTCTTGATCATCTTATTCCTATTTTTCTTTACTCCAGGTATGTACTTATCAGATATCAGAAAGTCTATTAGCTATAAGCAGTGAGTATTTTTAAGTGAAAAAGTAAATTGTTCTTTTTGTTGGAAAAAGTTATAATTTATCAAAGTAGACACTTTTCAGGAATTACTAGTAAATTTTCTCCAGGTTTTTTTTTTAATTTGTTTCCTACAGAGTCAGCTGGGTCAGAGAGAAGGCATTAAGAAGAGATCTTCTACTGGCCTGGTTGCTGAGGGCAAAAAAGCTTTGAGGGTAGTTTGGAACAGAGGTGATCAGAAAAAGTTACAGAAGTAAATGTGGCTCCCAAGCACAGAATGATGAGTCAATCCTGGGAACATTGTCAGGAACAGATGATGACAGTGAAGGTCAGTCCAATAAATGGGCAGACCTGGAGATTGAGTTCCAGAATCAATGATGCAAAAAAGAAAAGGCTGGCATACCTGTGGTCTCAGTCCAGGTGAGGCAAAGCTCAAGGATGCTTGTTAAGGCTCTAATCTAGGTGCTGGGCAACCCTGTTGACTTTGTCTTTGCAAAACAGCAACTTCCAGCTTCACATCCAAAGAGAGTCTTTATAACCACTGATATGAACACGCGTGGTGAGAGTTGGGTATCAGTCCTGATTAACTCCTTCAGTCAATGATCAATGCAGATAAGTTTTCACAGGGGCAAGAAGATACCTCCTTCTTCAGCTGCTTTCACAGTATGGAAAATAAATGTAATTTTTGAGCATATTGCTTTAATGATGAGAATGATGTTTTTCTTAACATCACAACAGCTTGGCATAAAAAAATAAAACTGTATAAAAGTTAAGAGTACTGTGCACTGTCACCCTCAATGACTCAGAATTACAGGTAAAGCCTCAGAATTGCCATACCTCTGGGCTTCCACTTGGTGGACA
>NW_004567109.1:53009055-53013493 GCF_000260355.1 Condylura cristata
TTCCAAAGAGAGAACCTGAGAAAAATTCCTTTCAACACCTCTCCTTTCAACACCCTTAAATGGTTATTTGTATTTTTTTTTTAATTCATGGTTATAATGTCATGTTCATGCTGGGTAACTGCTTTCTGCTGAAGGATGTATATGCTTATATATTTTAAAAGTCTGTTTTTAATCTATATATGAGGAGCAACTCTGTCTGTTTTTTTATCACTAAGTCTCAGCACGTAGGTCAGAAAGCTCTCAAAGATCTTAAGTCTGTATTTGTAATTGTTTTTTTTTTAATTCTCCCAATCTTTCAGCTCCAGGCTTTTGTTACTAAGCCTTCTGCCCACTCTTACTCATTTCTCCTGTTACCTCTTGCTATTGTATTTTGCTCAGTTTAGACAAATGATATTTGGGAATCTTCCTTGCTCTCTCTTTGGAGTTTAGCTTAAGTGCTCTACAATGGGTTACAAGTTCTCCAGCACCAAATCCTTATATACCTTATCATCTATTTGCCTCTGTCTTCTTTGCTAGGTAGGGAGGTCCTTGGAGGCAGGAACCAAGTCTTGTTTACTGACCTCATAGTGCAGTGAGTTAATGAGCAAGCTATATTCAGAGAAGGAAGAAAGGAGAATTCCAAAAGACAACTGCTGGTGGTAATAACAGTGATGTTAGCTAATAGTTAGTCACCTATCATATGTTAGGTGCTATTCTAAGCACTTTACTATGTCCGCCAACAATTCTCTCAACAAGTTGATGAGAAGGATGTTATTTCTCCCATTTTTCCTGAGCCTGTTTAAGCATCAGGTTCTCATTTGAAAACAAATATTGTAATAATAACTACTTTATAAAAGAGGGAAAAATCCCTCATAGAAAGTGCTGGTTAACAACTGTCTGTTCTCATGCTTGTATGCCAAGGCAAACAGGGCATCAGAGCTCTCATTCAGAAGATCCAACCTTGGGGGGAGGGGGAGAGTGTGGGGGAGAAAGGTTGACATTATCCTGATCTTGAGTATTGCCAGAGGAAGAGGAAAAAAAAGACTTAGCGTTAGTGAAGTCCCTGTTGGGAGCAAGGACAGATTCATGCCTGCTGGCTCTCCTCCTCCACAATCTTCAGAGAAGGGCCCTCATAGAGAAGACAGACACTCAATATTTGCTTACTCTGATCCAATAAAAAACCTTTCTCTTAGTTTTATGGCATTTTACTTTCACTGTGTGGGAGTCATACACAAAGAAAGGAGAGGAAGAGGGTTGCTAGGATAATTTGCAAGCTGAGACAGAACAGGATGCAGGCACCTCAGAGCTTTTGTAAGTTCAGCTCCAGGTCACAGCTATAAAGGAGTATCTCAATAAAGCGAGTCACACAAAGCTTTTAGCTTCCCAGTACATATAAGTTATGTCTACATTATACTGTAGATTATTAAGTGTGCAGTAGCATTCTGTCTAGAAAATCTAGTGGACATAGCTTAATTAAATGCTACATAGAGCTACGTTCCCAACAATTTGCTGTTGGAAAACTGGTGCCCAAAGACTTGCCACAAGCCTTCATTTGTAAAAAATGAAGTATCTGTGAAGTGTGATGACAAAGCACAAGAAATTGAGATATACCTGTATAATCAAAAACAACAAAGTTTGGTCAGTTGGTTTCATTCTCTGTGCAAGGTTTGAACAATTTTTTGAACAATTTACTTAGATTTTCAGAGACTTTTTTCTGTCACTCATAAAATGGCCAAAATAAAACCCAACAGTCAATAAATGTTAGTCCTGTCATTCAGAAGCTAATTTCCACTGAAAAATGAAAATAAAAATTTTATCTGCATTTGACATTGAAGAGTTCACTTGTAAACACTACAGCATTATGCAATGACCAGGTATTATTAATTTGCTATACAATATTTGTGAAGCTAACTAAATACCAGATCTTGTGATAAATCCTGGAGGAACAGAAGGATGATGAGGCACAGCCTTGCCCTCAGAAGAGAACTGCTGAAAGAGAAATGTGTAAGTTTCCAGAGTCCAGAAAGAAAGGGCAGCAAGGGAAGAAGGAAGGGCTCTGTGGCCGACACAGGCGTCCACATACCTGGCACTTTGCCTTCCCTGGGGGATAGCTGATAACTTCTCCCCAGCACCAGCTGAGGGCTTGCCCTGACTATCCTACCCAAGGACTGCAGGGATGGAACTACAGGATGAGTTTCCAAATCTTTAAAGTAGCAGAAAAAGAATCTTGCAAACTTGAATGCAATAGGGAGAAGTTGCAGTCACTGATGGAGGAGGTTGTCAAGGATCGGGAGAGGAAAATCACTATCCATTGTGCTTCTGTTCAAGGTTGATCAAACAATTCAGATTCTCTGATTTCCAGTCCAGCCAGCCAGGCTTCCTATTTTCAAACTCTTTTATTTCCCTCTCCTTTTGAGAAGGTATAAAATAAGTAGGGAGGGAGAAAGATTTCTTGCCCAACCATGATTCAGGAGGAAGCTCAGCCACAGAACAGGCAAGTGTGGCATTGCCTGGAGAAAAAGGACTTGTAGAGGCAGGTTTATAGAATGATACACCCAGATTTTGCAAAGAAGGCACCTCCTTTACCATAAGTTCTAAGACCTACCAAGTTCAGAAAGAAACTACCTGCATTCCCGTGGACATCCTGGCATAATGTGCCCAGCAGGATCAGAGTGAGTAACCAGAGGTTTGTCTCCAACATGAACCCCCGGAACCATGCAGGTCCCGTTCGCAGCTTGAAGTTTTTGTCTCTCCTGGTGGCCCTAAGTGCAGAACTCCTATTCCTGGGAGAGGGAGTCCAACTTCGGGACAATGGATATGATGATTTACTGGTTGCAATCAATCCTCAGGTATCTGAGGATCAGAACCTCATCCCAAATATTAAGGTGAGTAGCAAGAACATAATTAATACCATTCTATCATTGGGATAGAATGTAGTCTTTATTTAGTACCCTAGTCTTTGAAGAGTTAACAATCCTACGTGGTTTGCACTGGAGCCATAAGAGCAGCATCTGTTAAAGATAGCAACAAAAATTGTCATTATGGCTAAGTCAGTTTGTGTTTTTTATTTCTGCAGTGTCTCCTCTCGTCTTCTTTCATTTGTTGATGGTTACTAATCATTTTGATTTCTGTGAGCTCCTCCATGGCTGTTTGAGAAGTAACAACATTATAAATAGCCCATGTGGCAATCAAATCCAAGTGATTGACTGATGAAAAAGCCCTGTTGTGCTCATTAAAATCGTATTGTTGTTGGATTCTATTTTGAGAGTGAGAATTGTCGGAAAGAGAAAGTCCAGAGTGACAAAGAAACTTTCATTGCACTAGAATGCTCTGTAAAATAAGTGGGCATTTATACTTGAACATGGTAAGGGAGGATCACAATTCATTACTGAAGAGCTCCCTTTTGATATTGCTTCAGTGATCGGTGTCATCACAAGGTGTGGTCTTGTGCATGCCTACAGGTAGGACAAGCAAAGGATTTGAACCATAAAAGCTTAAAAGCCTTTCACAAAATTGAGAAAATTATATAGACAAGTCCAGACACAAAATTAGTGTCTCAAAATCTCCTCCAGATAACTGTTAGAAGCTTATTTTGCTCCTAAGTTTGCCCAGTTAAAGCTAACTCAAAAGGATCCTTCAATAGCTTTTATTTTTTAATGACTAGATTTTCAAGTATAATGAGAACATGAAAAAATAAACTTGCAAGTGATAAAATAAGCTTTTCTTTTATTTGGTTATAGGAAATGATAACTGAAGCTTCTTATTATCTATTCAATGCTACCAAGAGAAGAGTATTTTTCAGAAGCATAAAAATTCTAATACCCGCCACCTGGAAAGCTAATAATTATAGTCAAGTAAAACAAGAATCATATGAAAAGGTAAGAATTCACGATTTCATTAAAGGGGGAAAAAAAAACAACTAAAATATACTGTGCTTAAACAATAAAGGTGAGAACTAGGGCCAAAACAAATCACTGATACTAATTTATATATAATATTAATGGGAATATTTTTATCCATAAAATATATGGAAGTATAACAAAGAAGTACAAATAATGGAATAAAAAAATAAGCCAAGCTAAGTAGCCTCTCAGGAAATCTTTTTAAAACATACAGGATCCTTTCTGAGATTTTTGGCAAAGGACCAAGCACTAGTTTTATCCTGAATATGAAGTGTGAAGGGAATAATTCCAGTTATGACTATCAGAATTTCTCATCCTGTTAGGGGCAATAAACATGCATGTACAGACAGAAACAAGCCACCCCCACATACAAAGAATATGACTGTCTTCTGTTAGAATGTAAATTAACAGGATTTCTCATTAGTCAAAATCTGATACGTTTTAGAGAAGGGTGGGGTAAGAAGGGGAATAAAAAGTGGCTAACTGGCCCTCCCTGGTGGTGCAGCGGGTTAAACCACAGCACTGAGAAGCTAAAGCCACTTCTGCATGAGTTCAAT
>NW_004567109.1:53013781-53054710 GCF_000260355.1 Condylura cristata
AGAAGTGCTGGGATGCCATGGTACAGTTTTCCTTTATTTTGTAATTTGATATTAAATATACAGACTGTTTTATTTCTTTTTAATGAGCTAGTATAAGTTTCTAGCATTGTATAGGTTTCAGGTGTACAATTTCTCACTCAGAAAATACCCAACCATTATCTACCATCAAGTAATTAGTCCCCTTGATTTATTATATTCCTTCCTTCTTCCTTCCTTCCCTTTGGTAAGTTCTGTTCTGTTGGATTGTTTTTTAATTTTTCACAAATGAGTGAAATCATATGGTATTTGTCTTTCTTCTTCCAATTTATTTCACTTAGCATAATCCCTCAAGGTCCATCCATGTTGTTGCACATGGTTGAGATTTATCCTTTTTAATGGGTGAGTAGTATTCCATTGTGTATATATACCACATCTTCTTTACCCATTCATCTGTCACAAAGCACTTGGTTGTTTCCATATCTTGGCTCTCATGAATAGTGTTGCATTGAACAGAGAGGTAAATAGATATTTTCAAATTAGTTTTGTAATACTCTTTAGGTAAATGCCCAGAAGTGGGATTACCACATCATATGGAATTATACTGTTTTTAAGATTTTGGGAAACTCTAAACTCTTTTCTACAGTAGCTGCACCAATTTACATTCTCACCAACAGTGAATAAGGGCTCCTTTTCTTTATATCATTGCTAACTCATTTCCTGTCTTTTTGATAAGAGCCATTCCATTCTACACAGTCTGAGTTGAAATCTTATAATGGTGTTGATTTGTGATTGGATTGTATGTTTATTTATTTTTTTATTTGTATAAGCTGTTTTTATAATTTGGGTATTAACCCTTTATCTCACATACTATTTGCAAGTATCTTCTTCCATTTAGTGGGCTGAATTTTCATTTTAATAATGGTTTCTTTTGCTGTTCAGAAACTATTTAGGTTGATACAGACTCATTTGTTAGTATTTTCTTGCTTATCTCAGTGTTGGAGATGAATCCACAGTGATATCACTAAAGCTTATTTAAAAGAGCTTATTATGATGTTTGTATTCTTCCATGGTTCCAGGTCTTACATTTAAGTCTTTAATTCATTTTGAATTAATTTTAATATAATGTTATAAGATAGTACATTTTAATTTTATTTTTTTACATGTGGCTTCCAGTTTTCCCAGCACAATTATCTTATCAAAGATACTCTCCTTTATTTATTCAATGCTATTGTGTGTGTTGTGGTTTTTTTTTTTTTTTTTTTGGTAGTAAATTAATTGTACATACACCTGTGGCTTTATTTCTGGGCTACTGTGTGCCTGGTTTTGTTCTAATACCACAGTTTTGACTATTGTAGCTTTGTAGTACAGTTTGAAATTAGGGAGCACAATAACTTCATTTTTGTTCTTTTCTTCTCAGATTTGTTTTGGATATTTGAAGTCATTTGTGGTTCCATAGAAATTTTAGGATATTTTGGTCCTATTTCTTTAAAAAATTACCCTGGGGATCTTAATGGGGATTTTGTTTAATCTGCATATTGCTTTAGATAAAATGACAATTTTGAAATATTTATTCTTCCAGTCCATGAGCATGGAATGTCTTACCAGTTTCGTGTGTCTTCTTCAGTTTATTTCAACAGTGTCTTGTGGTTTTCAGTGTACACATCCTTTACTTCCTTGGGTAAACTTATTTATAATTTTTTCTTTTTCCTGCAATCATAAATGATATCATTTTCATTACTTATTTTTCTGCTTTCATTGTTTGTATATGGAAACACAACAGATTGTAGCCTGCCACTTTATTGTATTCATTTATTATTTCTTACAGGTTTTTGGGGGGAAGGGTGTAACATTTAGGGTAGTGTGTACACACATATATAAAATCACATACAAATATCACATAATCTGCATATATTGAAGTTTTACAAATTCTTTCCCAACCCAAATACTAAAAATTGTTCCGCAGGGCCTCCTCCAGGTTTATAGTATAGGAAATAACAGTGGCCAAAGTGGCTCCTCTTACTATTTAAATTCTTAGCTCCCCTTTGGAGTCACTCTTTCAATAGTGGAATGGTGTAGCAATACAGATAGCAATCCTATACCTTGAAGTAAAAGGCTTTTAAATGCATTTGATTTGTGATTAGTTAAGAGCATTTTGAAAGTACCTGGTCATGGAGCTAGGAGAGAGCTAGGAAAGAAATCTGGCAGCTATTAAGTCTCAAGTGAGTGTTAGGAATTCCATCTTTATGACTTATTCTCACACACTAATATTTGTTGTCATTATAATTAAGAGATCTGAGGCTTAAATCAGGTATGAGTTTTTTCCTAAGTCAAAAACTGTTAAATTACAGAGCCACAATTCAAATTTATGTCTCATTGATTCCTTTTGTTGGCATTGCCTTGCCAAGTCCTTTATTTGAATTCCTATTTTCCTAAAAATAAATATTATTATAAAAGTAATTCAAGCTCATTGTGAAAAAAATGAAACAATGTAGAAACAACAGGAAATAAAAATGAAGTACTACTTCCTCTACTCCTCAGTGTTTGTACACACACACTCACATTACACATACAGAAATATAGTGATAATTACATATTTATTTATTTATTTATAGACCTGGTGTTCCAACACCAGCTTTGGTGTTCCCAAGAAAAAGTTAGCATCTTTAATTTCTAAAGGCATGTTATTTTGTATTCCTAAAAATAAACCACATTGTATATAAAATTGATTCTCTAATGGTTACTTACATAGATATCCACTTTAGTTTTGAGCTTAAAATATTGTGTTTCAGCATTAGTAATTGAAAGTGATCAAGGTAAAATTAAGTATAACTTCAATAGAATGATATGTTGTTGATGTATTAGTTATGTGAATAAAAGAGTAAGACATGTCCTATTGTTTTGCACTGATGAATAAACTCACAGAAAGTCATTCATAAAAGTTCATAACATTTTCCAGTGAACTTTTGAATGATATATAAATGTTCTTAACATTTCTCCATATGTTTTTACTATATTTATAGTGTTTTATAATGTCAGAATGTTATTGTACAGACTTCTGACAAACCTTAAATCTGGTAATTGGGAAGACTAAGTAAAAGGCTCCATAAATTTTTTCTAAATTCTAAAAAATACACATTTTTGAAGGTGCTAAATAATTTTCCTGATATTTAGTTGTGAGTGGATTTAAAACTCCATCCATTAGGCAGTTTAAAAATTTTGTGATTGGCAAACAATTTAAACAATAAAATGTACAAATCTTAAGTGTACATTGCAAAGTTTTAACAAATGTATATGCCTAGTTACCAACATCACTGTTGGCATCTAGACTATTATAAGACATTTCTTTTAATTCAGGCAAATGTCGTAGTGACTGACTGGTGCGGGCCACGTGGAGATGATCCATATACCCTACAATACAGAGGGTGTGGAAAAGAAGGAAAATACATTCATTTCACATCTAAATTTTTACTAAATGATGGTTTAACAGCTGGCTATGGATCACGAGGTAAGTGTGGCCAACAGAGAAAGATCTTGAGCAATACTCTTTACAATATTCTGTGGTTAGTGTTAAAAGCAACTCAGAGAGCCTGAAACATGTCAAGGATTTGCCATTTGGATGAGACCATGTATCCAGGAAAAGCTGAGGGGCAAAGTGAGCAGAAAGAGTTAAGTGTCTAACTAGTGGCACAGACCATGAGTACAGTAAGAAAGGACAACATATTTTGAGTTGGGCAGAAAAGGGGACCTTTTTGGGCCCTCTCTGGAGGCACAACGGGTTAGGATGCAACACTGCAAGCTAGCCACAGCCACTTCAGTGCAAGTTTAATCCCCAGTCAGGGAAGTGATCCACATGGTCCGGCAGATGTCTCCTGTCTCACCTGCTGCTCCTCTCAGCAGTGTACTTCATCGATCTGCCTGTTCTGCTCCCACTGTGAAGCCTCTCACTGCCCCTGTACCTCTGGCCTGTACCCCAGTTCTATATGCATAAATAAACAAATATTTAAAGAAAAGGAGGTCTTTTCTCAAAGGGAGGATCCTTCAGACTGAATATCATTTCAATGAATGGGTAGAAAGTGAGAATAGCAAGAAGAATATGAACAAAATTGTGGCGGTGAAAAAATACAGAGCAAGTTTGAAAGATGCACACAGTAGCCTCCACTGATGTGTAGAATGTGTGAGGAGAGAACTGACACTGACTTGTAAGCACAGGAGTGACACCACTGAAGCTGTGCTTTAAAGGTAAATCTGACTGTGCAGTTAATCTGGTTCTCTCAGAATGTTGAGAGAGAAACTGGATATCAGAACAACTAATCTCCTCACATGAGATGAGATGAGTAAGAGGGAGGCAATGACATGTGGACAAGAGAGACAGAAATTAGGACAATAAGAACTGCCTGTGTGCCATACTTGAGTCTGGTACACAGATATAGACTCAATTATAGATATAGAGAAGCAGTTGCTGATGCTGGTGGGAAGGCCCAGGCTGATGGCTGCCTGCAGTTTGGGGGAAATGCTGAAGACTAGGTGTCGGGACACATTTGTCAGATGTGATATGAGGAAGAAAACATCATTCAAGAGCTCTCTCATTCTTAACATTTTTAATTTTGATATTCACATTCTGTAGTGCCTTTTAAGTGATGTTTTCACTTTTACCCCCAATTAAATTTGAATAGATTGTGTTATCCTCTATTGTTAGCAGGAAGTAGAGTGGTATGTTCTATAAAGCATACTTATAAGAAAAGCTTTTTTCCTGATAACTATGGGGTGCTGATAAGTCTGCACAAATATATGACTTCACCAGAGTTTGTAAATTCCACAAGTAGGCATGGACTTTCCTTACTACTTTCAGCCCAGACAGTGCCCTCCCTTTCTTTGTTGCCAGATCCAAAAATTGTGCAATATGTCACAGGCTGATTCAGCACAGAAAATACTTCCTAGGTTTCAAGAATTAAGAATAATTTAGAGAATGTAAAAGTACATTTTAGGAAGGGCATTAATCTAGAAAGCTTCTATTTGGGGGAAATCGGTTTTAATCTGGCAATTGAAGGAAATACAAGACTTATAGAGATCTGATGGTTGCCATAAGCCAAGGATTGGAGTTAAATATAAACATGGAGAATCAGGGATAAAATAGAAAAGACCACCAACCACGATGTTCCTTCCTCCCCCCACAAGCCCCTGGGTTCAAGCATTGCTATAAATGGGAAAATTACCTACAACAAAAAGTAAGTAAGCTTGGACAACAGACTAAAGAATAGGAAAACTTTTTTGCTTTGTGTTTTGGTCTGTTGACAGCTCTGGCAGAATACCATACACTGGATAGCTTATAAACAACAGAAATTTGTTTCTCACAGTTTTGGAGGCTGGGAAGTCCAAGATAAAGCTCTGGTAGATTAGCTATCTGACGAAGAACCACTTCCTGGTACACTGGACATTCTGAGTCCTTATATGGTGTAAAGAGGAAGGGGATTTCTTGGAGTCTCTCATCTAAGGGCTTTAGCTTTCTTGATGATGGCTATATCCTCATGTCCTAACCATCAGCCAAAGTCCTCACCTCCTACTACTACCCCATTGGGTGTTAGGATTTCAACACATGAATTTGGGGGACAAACATACAGTCCATAGCACTCACATATGCTGCTTTCCTCTTCTCCAAATTCTGAAATTAAAGGCCTATATGAAACTAGTCTGTTAGAAAGCTTCCATGGAAAAATGCAAGGATATGGGACTCTTTACTAGTTTTAAGTAGATGTACAATCATTGAGTTGCTGGCTTGTGTTTACAGGACTAAACATTTTCATATTGCCTCTTTTATGTTCATAGGAGATAAGGTAGAAACAGATGGACATAGGTTGGGGAAGGGGCAAGCTGAAGAGAGAACTGCACTTCAACCCTTTGGAATGAGTACAACAATGAATGACTTAACAGGCCTGAAGGACAAATATAGGATGGGTGGTCCCACTGGGCTTTATCATTTAGCCTAGGAGGGGAGTTGTTTATATTATTCTAGGTTTGTGTAATTATGCTCTGTGACTTGCCCACAATGACAAAACTGCCTGACACATTTCTCAGAAGGTTATCTCATTGTTAAGTAATGCAAGGCTGTATATGTGGTCAAACAATGTTACAATTTCACTGATTAAGACCCCATACAGAGATTTTAGGAACTAAAAAAAAAAAAAAAAGCAGAAGCTCCTTTTTTCTACAGGCAGAGTGTTTGTGCACGAATGGGCTCATCTCCGATGGGGTGTGTTTGATGAATATAACAATGAGAAACCATTCTACATCAATGAGCGTAATCAAGTTAAAGTAACAAGGTTAGTGATTTTTCCTTACCTTTAAGATTTATGTTTTTAACTTTAAAATAAAGTTGATAGGGCCCTCCTTGGTGGCGCAGTGGGTTAAAGCACTGCACTAAGAAGCTAAAGCCACTTCCGCATGAGTTCATCCCCGCCTGCCCCAGAGGTGACCACATGGCACTGCAGACCTCTCCTGACCCGCCCGCTGCTCCCCTCAGCAGTGTACTTTGTTGATCTGCCTGTTCTGCTCCCCACTCTGTCTCGGGTGAATCCTCTCATCACCCTCTCATCTCTGGCCTGTACCCCAGTCTGCATGCATAAATAAATAAATCTTTAAATAAATAAATAAATAAATAAAGTTGATAACGGCAGCTAAAACAACAGCTGAGGAGGAGATTCTTTCAGTTTTCAGATTTTCTTGCATCTAAAAACTGGTAAATATATCTGTTTCAAATATCAAAACAAGATAAAGATTATACTCACATAGCTCACTATTGCCATGGCTTCAACCTATTATCTTGCATCACCTCTAGGTTTTTATTAGTTTCTTACTTATTTTTTCAAATTTCCTCAGGTAAATTCAAATAAATGTGAAGATATTTTTTTTAATTTTTTTTAAAGTGCATTGTATTCTATTGTGTGGAAGTACCTTATTTTTAATCAGTTCCCTACTATCAGCCAAGTGGATTTTTCCCAATCTTTTTACATCAACAATAATACTACAGGTCATCATGCCATATGTATGATTACTTGCGTTTGCAAGCAGATCTACTGAAGTGTTTCCAAGACTCCTCTGGGACAAGGGTACCCTCAGCTGTAATTTGGATGGAGACTGATTCCTCTCCTAAATGTTGTATTGTTTCATATTCCTGTTGACAGCATTTGAGATTGCTCATTTAGTAAGGAGTCCTTCTGTATTTTATCATTATGTACTCATTTTATTCTTCCTCTGATGTATAAATATGAACTCCAAGATCTCTGACTTAGGTCAGAGATGATGACCTGAGTCAAATGAATGATGAATGATGTTCATTCTCTTCCTTGGAGATCTAGAAGGTCATATTGACTTCTAGTTATTGACCTTGTTATTTGGTAAAGTTGTTGGGATATAGAAAGTCTCATAAATAGCAAACACTTTAGCATACAGAAGAACACATTTCTAAATAAATGAACTTTAAGATTTTTAAGGTTTTATGTATACCCAGAAAGACTTGCAACAAACTGTTTTATGAAGAAGAAAAATAAGTATTTAAAATAGATGTGTTTCTCTATTTTCAGGTGTTCATCTAACATCACAGGCACTTTTGTGTGTGAAAAAGGCCGCTGTTCCCAGGAAAACTGTGCTATTACTAAGCTTTTCAAAGAAGGATGCACATTTATATATAATAGCACCCAAAATGCAACTGCATCAATAATGTTCATGCAAAGTTTATCTTCTGTAAGTATGTTCTTGGAATTCCAAACTTATCCATCTTTTCCCAAGGTAGTCTGATATGTTTTAGGTATTTAAACATACAAATAAGATTCACTACATTTTACAGCTTGGGGTATCTTAGAGTTCACCTAGTTTTTATTTTAGATTAAAAAACAGCTAAGACACCTCCTCCCCTGGAAGATGGTCTCTAAAAATAGGTTAGACCTTTTGAAAAAAAAATAGCTAAGATCTCCCCCCCCCCACCACAATCCCCAAAGATGGTCTCTAAAAATAGATTCTTTTGGAAAAATGATTATTGCTTCTCAGGGAAGGTGATTTAATAAAGGAAGCATTGGAGATCTCAAAACAAATTACTCATATGTTAATATTCCTTTATCCTTTCCTAGGAAAGTGTACCAAGTTAATACAAGTGATATAACACATGATTATATTGTACCTATTTGAAGTTTCAAACTACTCTTTAAGCCCACTTTCTAATTCCTACACATGTATTGTCACTAAAGCATAAAAAGAAAAGTTAGGTGTTGCCATGGAGGTCCACTAACCTTAGCTTTGCAGGTATTAAGTCATTTAACCTGTTAGTATTCTACACTAACAAGAGACTGTACACAAATCCAGAACATTATTTAAAAAAATTTTTTTTGAAAAGAATATTCTTTCATGAGGATCTAATATTTTAACTGCTGGAGAGTTCATTCCCTCTGAAGAAAGCAGCATGGAACTGCCAGAAACTTGCTCTGAGAGCATGGGGTCAGAAAGGAGAGAGTTTGGAGACACAGAGTTCTGGTGGCATCAGCCTTCATGAGTATCTCCTTTTATCTTCACAGAAAGCTAAATCATGCCTGTGGTCATCTTTCCTTGGGGCTGGAATACTGTGGCCATGTGCCTCTGAGAAGTTTGCTCTTTGTTTCCATAGATGACCATGCTTTGAATTGACATGCTCTCTTTTTAGATGACTATCTTTTTTCTAGTCTGTTGTAGTTATTACTAGGAATCAACTTAAAGGTGATATTTTTATATGTCTTGTCTGATCCACTATGTTTAATTTATAGCTTTAATATCTGAAGACAATCTAATTTCATTCAAATTACTCGTTTCTTGGTATTATCTTTCACTGATATCCAGTCAAAAAAGTTCTATAAACTCCTAACCACAGTTGTGAACTTTGAGAATGTGTTAAATATAAACATCAAGAAAAAAATAGGTTCTACTCCTATGCTATCCATGCTACTAAGAAAGTTGTGTCCTTCAGCAATTACTAAATTTTCTAAGCTTCAGCTTCCTCTTTTATAAAATTAGAGATGGCTCTAAAGTCTATAAGACTTTTTCTAGGGCAAAGTGTTCATTTCTCCATAAGCAGGATGCATCTACTCTTTGTAGGAATAAGTCACTGGAAATTTATGGTGACATATGACTTCAAAATGCAAACTTAACTTTTAAAAGTGGTGCTGGCACAGGTTAATTTTTATTAAATGAGTTTTATCTACATTTCCAGATAGTGCAAATCAGGAAGTAAATTTAAGTTGGCTTTTTCCTTATCCTGCTATTGCAGAAATCAATATTTGAACTAGATCATTTGATATTTCTTGAGTGATTAATGAATAATTAAAGGTGTGGTATGAATCCAAAGAAGGGGCAGCCAAGATAACATCTTCTGAGGTGTTTTCTTTAACACAATATTAAATTAAGGAAAGTGGAGATTATTTTGCTTTGAATATTTGTATATATCATAGTCTTCAAAGCAAAATAATATATATATACACACACATACATATATATTCATACACACACACACACACACACACACAAGGTTTTCCCTGTATTATCCAAGTGAAATAAACTTATATAGTTTATTGGTAATGAAAGGGTGCCAGTGTTTCAAGCAGAGGGTAGCAAGGTTTATTAATTGTCATTCTTTTTTTCAACTTTTTGTTTTTATTTTTATTTATTTTTTGTGGGGTAGAACTGGTATGTAGACCAGAGGTGCAGGGGTGAGAGGATTCACCAGAGACAGAGTAGGGAGCAGAACAGGTGGATTTACTGAAATACACTGATAAGGGGAACAGCAGGTGAGACAGGAGAGGTCTGTAGCATGTGGGTCATCTTCCTGTCCAGGGGATCAGACTTAGACCATAGTAGTGACAGTGCTGGGATTAATCCTGTAGGCCACCAGAGAGGACCTTTAAACTCATCTTGAAATAAAGAAGGGCATCACTATAGATTCCTCATTTCCCATGTTCCATCTCACCTTTCCTGCATTTTTGTTCGTTAACCGTGAGAGGTATGTTTACAATGTTAGGTTTTGTTTTCTATCTAGGTGGTTGAATTTTGTAATGCAACTACCCACAACCAAGAAGCTCCAAACCTGCAGAACCAAATGTGCAGCCTCAGAAGCACCTGGGATGTAATCACAGACTCTACTGACTTTGGCCATAGCTTTCCCATGACTGGGACTGAATTTCCACCTCCGCCCATATTTTCCCTTGTACAGGCAGGTGACAAAGTGGTTTGTCTGGTGTTGGATGTCTCCAACAAGATGGCAGAGGTGAGATTTTGAACTAAAATGGTTATAAATCATTCATCATTTTTTTCTATCAGTTTTAATTTTTTTTTTTTTCATAAGGTAAGGGCAGAAGAGGAAGAGCACAAGGGTTGAGAATAGTCATGGACATTATCTCTCCTTGGGGCATGAGAAAGAAATTCAAAATGTGGCCCAGAAATTAAGACAAACAAAATCCACAGATAATTCCTAATCCTCATTTTTGTTGATGGCAAACTTCTCTTAGTCAGACCTTTTTTCAAAACTCTGATACATAATGAAAGGGTCCTATCTAATCAAATTGCACTCACTGGTAGATATGCATGTCTGAAGCAAAAGACTGAGTTTGCAGTGAGTGTGTATAGATGTTTTGTGCACATTTTATATGCCATTGTGAACAGAAAACTGAATCTCAGTCATCAGGCAATAATCGTGAAGCCTTCCAGAAATTCACTCTAGAAAGTTCTAGAGTTCTGACAGTAGTTAAAGCCTTAGCCTTTGATATCAGGCAAATAGGCTTTAAATTCTGGCAGCTTAAATTTACTCTCTGTGTAACCATGAGCAAAATAACCTTTCTGCAACTCAGTTTTCTTATTTGTAAAATAGGGATAATTTATCTACTTTAATACTTCAGAATCAGCTCATCCTGCCTCATAAGAATTGTTTAATTTTTTAAAAATCTGAAAGTCAGGTATAAAACACAGCCATTACTAAAAATTAAACTATGTAGACATAATTAAATGAAATATATAAAAACTCACATAATAAATATATGATACTCATCACTGTCAAATATTTCTCCACTACTATTTTTTGATAGTTTTTATGTTCTGAAAAAGTAAACTACAGTCTGTCGATTAAGTTTGGCCCACTACCTATTTTTGCATAGACCATGAGCTAAAAGGGGTTACTTTTTACAAAATTTACAGAAAAATCAAAAGAATAATAATAATCAATGACAAGTACAAAGTACATGAAATTCAGATTTCTGTGTCCATACAGATTTATTGCACACAGCAATATTTATTTGTGTGTGTGTGTGTATGTATATACATATATATGTAATATATATGTGGCTGTTTTCATGTTAAAATAGTAAAAGTGAATTGTTGCACAGAAAACTGATGGTCCAACAAGCCTAAAATATTTATTTTTTGGCTCTTTACAGAAATTATCTGCTGATCCCAAATCTCTGTGCCTGAGGTTATTTCTCACCTATATTATCTACATGGATCTGCTATTACAAATCACTTCCCAACACTGCAATTAGTGTTATCACATTGACAAATTGAAATTAGTGTGGTGGGAGTCAATTGCAAACAAATATGGATATCTCTTTTACACCAGAAGGCCAGTTTTAAACATTTAACAGGACAGTGCCATCTATTTCATAGGGTTGATGAGGGGGAATAAATGAGATAATGAATACGAATTTTTGGTTCATAAGCAACATTGCTATTTTATTGCCCTAATGGTCCAAAGGGAGAATTTATCCTCTTGCCTTCTCTGGATCAATAGTTCTGGAAAATTTGCTTTTTTGGGACTCAACTGTGAAATATGATCAAAAATATGATCAAAGCCCCATGATTCATTCAGTATCTGGATAATTTCATAATCGTATTTGTCTCAAGTGACTAGAACATGATCTTCTCAAATATGGATTCAGAGTTAATATATTGGTTGTCTGCCCAGCCTACTGTTCTTATCACCTTCAAAACAAGTGATCATAGTGAATTCATTAGTAGCATCATCTGCCCAAACCTTGTCACAAATACTACTTTATGCTTGACTAGCACTTTAAAGTATAAAGGTATATCATACATGTTCTTAGTTGTTCCTCAGATTATTAAATTATTAAATCTAATCTAACTATAAGAAAGTTTTTATCATCCAACTTTACAAAGTGCTCAGTCTCAGATGACCATGGTAACAGAGGTTAGTGACAATACAGGCACTAACCTAGAACTAATCTTCCTCTCTATTATAAGGTCTCTTTGCAATATCCTCTGTTACTCAGACTTTATTTTGAAAGAAAAGCTACAAAACACATCTCAATGGGTTCCACAGAACTTGAATTCTGAGTTGGAAAGAAATAATAGGGATATAGGTTCTTACAGGTGGAATTATAAGTAATTTGTTGGGGGCAGGTTTTCAAATCACTCCTCCCTCCCTGAAAAGAAGTCATTTCTGAACCTGCATTTAATTGTATAATATCCTAGCTTTGTACAACTCTACACCTCAAAAAAGTATAATCCAGTACCTCTATAGAATTAACAGAGATATTTTCTAATTAAGTTACTTTCATGCTTTTGCCTACCAATCAAATGTTATTACTGTCTTCCACCTCATCCCCTTGCCATTCTTTTTGGGACATAGGCTGACAGACTCCTTCGACTGCAACAAGCAGCAGAATTTTATTTGATGCAAATTGTTGAAACTCAAACCTTTGTGGGCATTGTGACTTTCAATAGCAAAGGACAGATCAGAGCCCAACTACACCAAATTAACAGTGATGATGACCGAAAACTGTTGGTTTCATATCTGCCTACTACGGTGTCAACTGAAGCAGAAATCAGCATCTGCTCAGGACTTAAGAAAGGATTTGAGGTACCGTAGAGCACCCAAGTCTTGGTTCACAATAACTCTCCTTTCTCTTATTTTGTATCTGTGGTAACTTCTAATTTGGGACAATCTGTATAGTGTGGTAATAATGGACTCAGTCACAGACAAGTAATGAAAATTTTCTTTTATAGATAAAAATGCCTTCATCACTAAAAACCCTGCAACTAGCAAAGTACCTGATATTTAACAATTTCTTAGTAAGTGCTTGCTGAAGGATGATTAATAAATTAAAACAATGGTGAAGACTGGGAGACTTCACATTAACTGGACAATTGTGAACACTGACCTTATCCATTCTGGAAGTGTCCTGGCTGTGCCCTTTGTTATTCTTGGATTTTCCAGTCAACATTAGCATGTCTGATTCCTGCCTATAATTATAGACCCCAAACAAACAATCAGATATGGCCAGAGACATTGTTTCATTATGGTAGAGTATATCTAAATCAGCTTAGTTTGGATGTGACGCCTAGAATGCAGTCACACTTCAAGTGTCTGGTAGCAAAGACAATGTACTAACTGCAGTTGTTGTTCCCTAAAGACAAGAACTTCTCAACCTTGGCTACCCATTGAAATCACCTAGAGACTAAAAATCCTGATGTCTGGCTTTAATTTAGAGATCCTGATTTAATTGCTTTGGGTCATAGCCTGGAAGTTAAAAGTGTTTAAATCTCCCCATGATTCTATTATGTAAGCAAGGCTGAAAACCATAGCTCTAGGCCTCTTCCTGGTCAGTCACTATATCTGAGAGGCAAAACCTAAAACAATAGTGTCCCATCACAGCCTCTAAGACAGGAACTGTTCTAAACTAAGGCATGTCAAGGTGACTCAAATAGGAAGAGTCCCTGTTCCCAAAAACTCAGTCATGGCATGTAGGGTGATAAATGATGTGATGGATGAGTTGAGGATTAAATGCTCCAGAGGACCTAGAAGAGATTCATCCCCACTGAATTGGAATGACAATGAATTCTGTCCAATAAGACTATTTGCATTACATTTGCTCCCAAATAACATAATGTCTGTCCAGGTGGTTGAAAAGCTGAATGGAAAAGCCTATGGCTCTGTGATGATATTAGTGACAAGTGGAGGTGATGAGTATATTGGCAACTGCTTACTCACTGTGCTCAGTAGTGGTTCAACCATTCATTCCATTGCCCTGGGTTCATCTGTGGTTGAAAACCTGGAGGAATTATCACATCTTACAGGTAAATACATTTCTAAAAACAAAATTTGAAGCATTTTTTTAACCGGAATATTGAAAGCACAATCATGAAACTCAGACTATGTTAACAGAGTGAATGACTTACTTGAGCTGAAACCTGCCAACATTTTGCTGATTTTTAAAACATTTTCCCAAGAAGGTATTGCTTTTCTACATCCAATGAAAACATCATGTTTGTAATTTCTTTGTTAAACCTGCCTCAGAATGAATAATCATGGAGCTAGAAAAAAAAAAATGTTTAAGATTAAATTTTTGTTGACTTGAAATTAAGTACAGAATAATTTTACCTTTTATTTCTTATAGTCAATAAAATATGGTATTCTGGTTTTAAAATCCCAAGCTGGCTTTATTGATTTTGAGAACAAAGTTTTCAAAATGTAAATCGATAGCAATGAAGATATGTAACAACCTGTATTATCTAGAAATTACCGTCATTACAAGATTATTCAATAAATACTTATTGACTTTTATCATGTACCAGGTCGATACTACAGCTGTGAATAGAACAAACAAAACCATTAGACCTCTGACCATGTGGTCACATAGTACAGCAAGGAAAGACAAGCAAATAAGCTCCTTTTCCCTCCAATGAATCTTCTTATGCAGCAGAGATGTTGGCAAGACTTAATGTTTAATATTACTTTTGCTATTTTATACATTTTAAACATTAACCTCCCCATCATGTATTTCAGGTGGCTTAAAATTCTTTGTTCCAGACATATCAAATTCCAATAGCATGATTGATGCTTTCAGTAGAATTTCCTCTGGAACTGGAGACATTTTTCAACAAAGCTTTCAGGTCAGAATCTTTTTCATATTATACTTACAGAAGTGGTGGGCTAGGGGAAAGGAAAATACATGACTGGGCTAACTTCCCCATTAACTTTTTGAATATGTAATGAAACATGTGAGGAAAAAAATACTGTTTTGCACAAAAAGCCTCTAATGAGTTTCTTGGTGTCACCAGAGCAGGGATGTAGTACAGCAAATGGAAGAATATCGCAGCCCTATGAGTTAGTTTTTGGAATTGCTCCTTGAGGTTTCAAAGTTTCTAAGCAGAGCTTATTCTTTCCTCCTGACTCAACATAGGCATGGAGACAGGGGTGGAAAAAGCACAAGGGACTCCAGTGATGGTGCATGGGTGAATTGGTGGTGGGACTTTCACAGGGAACCCATATATTGTACAAGAAGAAAGGAAGATATAATGAATATAATTTTAAAAATTAAAAAACAAAAGTAGGCATGGGAGTAGGGATGAGGTGGAGATAAGGCCCAGAATAAAAGTCAGAAAATTGTATTTAGTTTTAGTTCTATAATAATTTTTCATGGATCAGAATCCATTTTGGTTTTGCTTCCTTAAATAACTCTGAAACTGGCCCTCCCTGGTGGCGCAGTGGGTTAAAGCACTGCACTAAGAAGCTTAAGCCACTTCCACAGGAGTTCAATCCCCGCCTGCCCCAGAGGAGACCATATGGTGTGGCAGACCTCTCCTGACCCGCCCGCTGCTCCCCTCAGCAGTGTACTTCGTCGATCTGCCTGTTCCTGTTCCCACTCTGACCCTGGTGAATTCTCTCACCCTCCGCATCTCTGGTCTGTACCCCGGTTCTGTATGAATAAATAAATAAAATCTTTAAAAAAAAAACTGAAACTTTTGCTTTGGGTGAAAAGTATCAACTGTTTCTTTAAGTTCTAAAAGTTTCTAAATATTATCTCTGCTACCACCATTTACTTAATTTTGCTAACAAAAACATCCTCAAATCAAGTGATTATTTAAAAGGGTCAACTTTTTTCTGAATACTTTAAAGCTGTTTTGTACCATAACTGAATACTATTTTGATCAGAATTTTTTATTTATTCATACAGAACTGGGGTACAAGCCAGAGGTACAGGGGTAGTGAGAGGCATCACCAGACAGAGTAGGGAGCAGAACAGGCAGACTGACGAAGTACACTGCTGAGGGGAGCAGCGGGCGGGTCAGGAGAAGTCTGCCACATCATGTGGTCATCTCCTGGGCGGGGGATAGAACTGGCACTGAAGTGGTTGTGACCAGCTGGAAGTGCTGAGTCCTAACCTGTTGTGTCACCAGGGAGGGCCTATTTTGGACAGAATTTTATCTGTGTTTCCTCACAGAAGGTAAGTGAAACTGCCATGTAAGTAACTTCAAGTAAACAATGAGGTCAGTAAATTATTCTTGGGAAATATTTAACATGAGGATTCTGTGTACACTAAAAGGCAATTACGATCATGTGAGTTATAAATGAAAATATAGATTTTACTACTATGGGTTCTTCTGAATAATCCTTTAACACAGTGATGGCTTTTTTATTTATAATGAATAAAAACAAATATTAAAGAGTAGAAAAACAAAAAATAATTCACGTGACTCCCATGTGTTTTATGGTTCCAAACTTGGTGACCTGCATTATCCCCCCTCCACTGAGGGAAAAAGCTACTTCTAAATCCCCTTCACCAGCTCAGAGCCCAGCACAGAATGAGCAAAGCAGTCAGCAGTTCACAAACATGTGTTAAATAGATTTGTGCAAATAATCTTCGGTGTCATTGCTGTCATACACCAATAAATTTTATGTTTTCCAAGTTTGATCGGTTTTACAAAGTGTAACTCATATGTACATTTCATGAATTCAGAATTGCAGTTATTTACAGACTAAACAATAGTGAAAGGCAAAGGCTCTCATGTCAGCTAACCTGGGTTTTAATCCAGTTCCATTTCCTTGCTGAGACCTTGGACAAATTATTTCTCTAAGTCTCATTTGTCCCATCTGTGAAATAAGGATAACAATACTGTCATCTCACTATTTCATAAATGAAATAATAATGGAAAGCAGTTAATTCAGTGCTAGACATCTGTTTGTAGTCTGTGTGTGTTACACATACCATACATATACACACAAACACATATATAGACCGAGGCATGATCCTGCACATGGCTTACTGTGAATGTCTAAATGATTTAATACCCCCCTGAAACCCAGTGTTTCATTTCTTATTAAAATACATACAAGTACCTGTACAGATTATATACAAATTGAACTGTTTAAACAAATTCTCAATCAAAAGTAGCTAGGGACTATGATTGCTAACCTGAAGTTAATATAGATTTGGATGAGAGTTAAGAATGAACCAAGTAAGATCTTTTAATAATGAACAGTGAAGTGACATTTGTACCAGTTATAACCAAAACATTTGTATTTACTATACTTCTATATTTTGCTTAGGTGAAACAACATTAAAAGTGATAGAAATATAGAATGTCAGAATTAAATGATTTTTATTTTTGCCAATTATTAAGTTTCAAAAGAGTGAAAAAGAGATGGAGTGATTTTGCATGCATTAGAAACTGTCACATATATATTCTCTTGAACAGCTTGAAAGTACAGCTGAGAATGTTAAACCTCACCATCAACTGAAAAATACAGTGACTGTGGATAACAGTGTGGGCAATGACACGACCTTTCTAGTCACATGGCAGACTAGTGGCCCCCCTGAGATTCTCTTATCTGATCCTAGTGGAAGAAAATACCACACAAATGATTTTATCACCAATCTAGCTTTTCGGTCTGCTCGACTCTGGATTCCAGAAACTGCTAAGGTAGGTGTGAGCTTGTTCATAATGACACTTAGTCAAGTACATGATTTTCAGTTGAATCACATAATCAAATGCATTGTGTAAAGGAAATCTTGTTCAAGTGTATCAAAATTTGCTTTATTTTTATTAGGAGGTATTTTGTGAACATAAAAAATTTAAGAGGAAATATTCGGTTATGTTCAAAATTTACATAATGGATGCCAGAGGCTTCAACAGTGTAAAGATAGTACAAATAATTTTATTTCCTTCTTTACACAATTCATAGTTATCTATATGCTTAGGAAAAAACCTCTACTAGAATTTATAATATGACTAAAGGCAATACACATGCTTTTGAGTGTCTATTGTCTGTTGAATCTTGCCCTATATGCTGTACAATAAAATGCCATGATAGGAATAAACAGGGAGGAATAGGAGCATACTGGAGGATGCCGGCATAGGGAAAGGGAGAATGCTTCCTAGAAATGCAGACATCAGAATGGAAATAAGTAAGATAAAAGAGGTGTGAGTGTCATTCTGGGCAGAGGAAGCAGTACATAGAAAGGGCCAGAGAAGAAGAATATGACTCTCTGTAAAACTACAACATGGAAACTGCCCAGCAGTATATAAGTAAGGTACAGATCTAGCAGAAGGAAAAAAGAGGAAGTAATGGTTCTAAACAGATGAGGCGGTAAGCCAGGAAGGGCTTCCAGTGCCAGTAAAGAGAGTAGGAGCTTGAATGCTAAATGTGACAGAAACCACTGAAGGCTTTAAGCAGTTTAGTGAATTGATGAGACCTACTTTTTTTTTTTTTTTAAAGATTTATTTATTTGTACAGAACTGGGGTACAGGCCAGAGATATGGAGGGTGAGAGGATTCACCAGGGACAGAGTGGGGAGCAGAACAGGCAGATCAACGAAGTACACTGCTGAGGGGAGCAGCGGGCGGGTCAGGAGAGGTCTGCCACACCATGTGGATCTCCTCCAGGGCAGGCGGGGATCGAACTCATGCAGAAGTGGCTTTGGCTTCTTAGTGCAGTGCTTTAACCCGCTGCGCCACCAGGGAGGGCCGATGAGACCTACTTTTGCACCACCTGACTGTAGTCTCTCCTCAACACCATTCCCCTGGGGGTATACCCCCGTCTTCCTACACCCCCCCACTTCCTTGCAGGTCACTGCTGGCAGCCTTGGCAGCTTCCCAGCCTGCAGGCTAGCCACCTTTCCCATCCATCTTCATCCCTTATACATTGATCCTCCTGAGGCATGATCCTGAGCAAACCTGTCCCCTACTCAGAATTCTTTGTTGGTCCCTGGACAAAATCTGTATGATTGCTAATACATACCGAGTCCTTCATTTCTCAATTCTGCCCAAGCTTATTTCTTAACCTTTCTCCCCCAAACCCTATGTTCTGCTTCTCCTTTACTTTTTTCTCAACTCATCATGTTCTTCTCATAATTGCAGCACTGGGAACACCCTATCTACTTTTTGCTGCCTTTGCCTAATTTCTTAGTCTGGTGTAGCTTCCCAGGAAAATGGTTCAACACACGAATCCCCCCCCAAAAAAAAAAAAAACAGGTTGGGTATAGATCAGTGATAACTTTCTACAGTGAGTCACAACGTAACTCATTTTCTCTCTTCTTCTTCCTGCTCACTTATGTTCCTCCTCTTTATTTCCAGGCAGCATTATGAATGAGGAAATAAGGAATTAATGTACTGTTTTATCAAATGAACAAATATCTGCTAATTTTAGTTTTAAGTTTTTTTTCGTCCAGACAATCTTTGCAGGTTTCACCCAGGCAGCCAACATAGGCTAACAAGAATGGTATTTCTGTAGATTATTCAAAATAGACCTTGAGGAATCCTGACTTATTAAAAAGCAGTATTCCTTTTCTTGGTTCCTGATGTGAGTTTTGTTGCTTGGATTTCTGGTTATAGGGGTGGTCATGGAAGACATAGAGGGGAAGAAGGATGCTATTGCTTTGTTGTCCAAGTTAACCACATAAATTTTAATTGTCTACTTAATTTGCTGTAATTTTCTCAGGTAAATGGAATAAAAATCTTGAACATTTTGAGTGAAGAGGTTCAGGTTGCAAAGTACTTTGAAACTGGACACTACTATTATCTTCTAAACTAAGATGTATCTTCCCTCACAAATAAATTCAGGATCTAATTTCCTAAAGCTTTACCTAATAATACCAGTTAGTTGTGCTGAAAAATCATGTAAATACTGAATTTAGCTAACCCTTATCCATTTTTTCCCCGGATACTGTTTGTGGTAGTTCAGAAAATGAAACATCAACAGAATGAGAACAAAAATTCTTGTTTTGATTAAATTAAATTACAGGCTGATGTTAGATTAAATTAATGGTTGGTATTTTTTCCTCTTTACACTTGATAAACAAAAAAGCCTTTGTTTTGAAGCCAGGACTCTGGACCTACACAGTGAACAATACTCACCATTCTCTTCAAACCTTGAAAGTGACAGTGACCTCCCGAGCCTCCCGCTTAGGCACATTCCCTGCCACTGTGGAAGCCTTTGTGGAAAGAGACAGCCCTCATTTTCCCCATCCTGTGATGATTTATGCAAATGTGAGAAAAGGGTTTTATCCCATTCTCAATGCCACTGTAACTGCTACCATTGAGCCAGAGAAGGCAGATCCTATAACGCTGAGACTTTTGGATGATGGAGCAGGTAAGAAAACAATGTGAACTCGGGAAAAGAGCACCCCAGAATGACTGTGTGTGAGCTAAGGGGAGTTAGGAAGTCTCTTCGCACCCAGCTCTTGGCTTTCACTTGCCATTGACACTGGCCACCTACAGCGAAGTCACACAGGGTCAGGCTTTACTAATCACTGAAATAATAAGATTGGACAATTGAAGTAGCAAATGAAAGCCCAACAGGTGAGATAACAGGGGCTGTGTCCTTAGATCCAATTATGAAGAAAAAAATTGGAAAATGAACCTAGGATCCAGGAGTTGACAATAGTCTCTTTGTTAGCCAACTAGCTGGGCTGAGAAGGCAGGACCAATGCCTTTTACTTGTGTGATGTGTAAGGTGGCCTGGCTGACAAGCCTAACAGAATCAGTATAGAGATTTTTCTACAACTAAAAAAAACAAAGTAAACTGAATAAAAGCTACTTCCCCATGCTCGTTTTTCACAGACAGAGCTGAGCGTCACACACCACGTGATCCCCAGCGTTCAGGCAAATGGCAGCACTTGAACTCTAAGTTATTTTGTCTTTCAAAAATATACTCTCTTGTCATTTTATAGTAGCTGTTTTGTTCTTTTCCTAAACTAAATGCACAATAACAATACACCTTAATATATGTGGGCAATTAGAACCGTTGGAGCATTGGCACTGCTGAAAAAATTCATATTCCTCCACTCTTTTTTCAAACATAAATTTTTTTCAAGAGCGTTAGGTTTGACAACCCATTAGCATGGCAATCCTGCATGACATTTAGGAGACAAAGTTCATTTAAAGGATTATAGTTCAAGTCCACCTCAGAGGGATTCCAGGGGAAGTCCTTTCACCAGGCCACCTGAAACAGATTCAAGTGACCCTGTCATGCTCTGATTGCTTATCCACAGTCACATTTTTTTTTTGAGATGGTCCATAAATGTACACTGAACAATTTCTGTGTCCCATCTGGACTGGAAATCCTGCTCTCTTAGAAAAGATCGCCTGAGTTGCTCAACAAGTTTAATGGTTATTCCTCTAAGCCATTTCATCTATTTGATTTCTACCCTAATATAAAAAACAATGGAAAATATTGCACAAGCATCAAAGTGTAAGTTTAGTTTTCTCCTCAGTACTTAACACACATATACATAGCTGTTTCATACTTAATAATAATGGGGAAATTTTTCTGCTAAAAAACATTAATGATGTTTTTAAATTTTTTTAATTGCTTTAACATTTAGAATGTATATCTTATGCACATTCTCAAATAATCATCATTCCAACTCTGTCAGATGTTATCCCCATTTTTAGGTAAGAAAATAGGCTCAGAGAGATGGTTTCAAAGTTACTAAGTGGCAAATCCAAACCTTAAAACCAAGTCCCCAGAAATCCAAGCCAGTGCTCTTTCCCATTTTTGTAATTCAGTGTTTAAAAGAGGTGCCACAGCCACTGTGTATGGAGAGGTTTTCTTTTATCACTTCCAAAAAAGATAGTTAATCACTAAACACCTCTTTGGGGGGTGAGGAGAGGAAATTGGATCAACAAAGGGGTGGGGAGAGCACAAGGGGAGCTCTTGCACACAGGTGAATTGGTGGGAGGGATTTCTTGGGGCCCCTACACAAATGGTAAAGGATACATGGTATGAAAATGAAGAATGATGTAAAAATTGTATAATTTTTTTTAAAAAATTAAAAAAAAAATCACTAAACCCCTAAATAACTAGATTTGATTCCTTCTCGATGAATACAAAACCTGAAACCTACCATAACAAGTTGCTTGGCTTTTTTAATTAGACACATTCCTACTTTTCTTATTTTAATGAACAGTCCTTCCTATCAGTGGGGCTTCTACAGCACCCAAGTGAGAATTCAATCTTGGTTTTAGAGCTGGGTGTGTGGTGTGAGAAATGAAACAGCACTAGGACTGGACACGCTGCTGCCCACTGGGTCACCTGTGTAAGAACACTGAATGTGTTCTTCATTTGGGCTAAGCTCATCCTCTTACTGCTGTCCAGGAGTGTAGGCCTCCCTGATATTGACTAATGGACTTGGTTTGATCTTAAGCTGGTCTTTAAAATCAATGCAAAATTTGAACTCTGGCCAAGCTTTTGGAATGCCTCCCAAAGCATTATGCAGAGAAGCAAAGCTTGTCAAAGCCCAAGTCAGCAAGCCCTTATACTCTTAAAAAAAAAAAAAAAAAATCTGTGTGCGCTATAGGTATAAATTAAATAATTTCACACTATCAAGACTTGATTTTTACATCAGCATTTCATGGCATTCACAACCCCCTTCATATTGTATGAATTGTATATATATATATTTCTCAGGTGCTGAGTAGCATTTAATCTGTGACCATAAACTTAAAATTGTGTTTGGTTTCTATGAAAAACTATTGTTACTTTCATTGATGGGAATTAGGACTCAAATAAATGTTTTATTGGCACTGAAGTAGATAAAACACATTCTATTTTAGATAATTTTCAGAGGTTGGGATCACAGAGAGAAATTATGGAGCCACTGGAGTTTTAATTACCTGATCATAGCTAGGAAGCAGCTAGGATCCAGATAGAATCTGCTAAAATGGGAAGAACAAGGGAGTGAATCTTGTTTCTTTTAATGACTTCATTAAATACAATTTATAACTGTGATGACAAGTATTGATAATTGAACTTTTTTAAATATGTATTCTCAGGTGCTGATGTTATAAAAAATGATGGCATTTACTCCAGGTACTTTTTCTCATTTGCCACTAATGGCAGATATAACTTGAAAGTACGGGTCAGTCACTCTCCCAGCACAAGCACCCCAGCCCAGTCTATCTCCGGGGGTCACGCTGTGTATGTACCGGGTTACATAATAAATGGTAAGGTCATTATTACTGTTATTTCAATAATACCATTAAATGTATATGTGTGTCTGCAACAGCATCATTAAATATATATACAATAACATCAGTAAATGTATATGCATGTATAAACGTATATCATCGGTATGTATGCATCTATGTATGCATCTATGTATACTCATGAGTGTTAGCATGAGAAAGACAAAGAGAAGGGAGAAGGAGAGATGGAAATTCAAAACATGCTTAAGTCAATGCATAATGGGTTCAGTATCTCTTCAATTCTCAATTATTTTTGATAGCGATAACAGATTTCTCCCACTTTCCTTTTAATCATTATCTTAACCTGTTATGGTTGTTTTATCAGAATTACCAACAGACAGAAAATTTATTGAATGTTCTCGGGTCCAGCTCTTGTATTTCTTCTACAGATAGTTAAGTAAGAGAAAGAGACAAAAATCTGATAGTAATTACAAGAAAGAAGAAAGCAAACAGCCCAGACAATTTACACAAGAAAAGATTTTCTGAATTAATATGAGTTTGGATTTTACAGACAGCTGAATGATTCCTGAAGATGTTCTGTCTTTTTAATATAAAATGCCAAATGCCAAATCTTTTTAAAACACAACTTTTATAATTCCTTATGAGAAGCCATGATGAAAATATAACAAACTGAATTACGCTATACTGTTCTAAACCAATTTTAAAATATTCTCATTTCCAAAATTGTTAATACTTTACAAGTATGTTTTATCTAATTCAGCAGCTCTGATTAAATTAGACATGCCTATTCATCTGGATTTTTCCATACCATATTCTATATTTTGTTTTATATGTACTGTTCAGTAGAAAATAACTAAAATGCTAGAGCGAATTTATCCTTCTGATATTTTGAGTTGCTTTGAATATAATTTACTCTCATAAATTTTTGTCAGCAAATTTGGATTACTACAAAATCACTGAGAACCCTCTTGCAAGATAACATGATTTTATTGGGGAAATGACTTTGTATCTAAATATAATACTTCATTTCTAAATAAATAGCCTCTCTTTCACTTATATATCAAACAATTTTGAAGGTCTACTAAGTAACAGGTTTAGTCCTAGAAACTTGGGAAATAGTAGGATAAGACCTGATTCCTACTAAGAAGCTCGCAGGCTGCTGACTATTATCTTTTTTAAGACCCATGAATTAAAGGGTAAAAATATTAGCATCCAGTGTGATTAGCGAAGTTAATAGTCAACTGCGATTTTTACCTGTGTTATAGCAAAGAAAAAAAAAGTTTTCATTAGACAAGCCGATTATATATAATACTCACTTTATGAGCTCCTTTTCAGTTGATGACATTAAAAAAAAAAATGGGAACCACATTATTTTCATGCCACCAACTGTCCAGACCCAACTATGTCTGTATAGCCTCACTCTGTTCCCCAAACCCATTGTCCCCATGGGCTCTGCTCTGGATCCCATTGAGACTGTGATCACTCCCCTTCCTTGCTGTCACTCTACTGGTCTTGTGAGCAGCAGTCCAATATGATTTATTACTTCCCATATTAAAAAAGTATTGTATATAATTGTTCTTTAGTTTCTGTTGTCCAGTTCCCTGAATTAACCTAAATCTGTTGATTATACTGTCTCACTTCCAATTTAATGTTGCAATATGGCTTACATCAAGTCACTCTACTGGAGTTGCTCCGACCTCAGAACATTTATATACAGAGGACACATTTCTGTCCTCATTTACCTGGCCCCAGCAGTATCAGTTAGCTGGTTTTGTCATGTCCTCGTTTCTGTCATCCTATATGCTCCTGACTACTCTGCAATTATTTCATCAGGCTTTTTCCAGATACGCTTAATGTGCCTCTAAATGTTGAAAGTTTCAGAGCTTGACCTCAACCTGCTTACCTTACCATCTGGACCCACCCTGCCTGAGTTTGAATCCTGGCTCTTCCTTTCAGTAGTTGTGTAACTCTAGGCAAGTTGTGTGTGTGTGTGTCTGTGTGTATGTGTGCTTTGCTGCCATTTGCTTCAGTTTCATTATCTTGAAAAATGGGCTAAAAATGTATCTTACCCATAGTGTGGCTCGATAAATTAAGTAGTTATCGTAAGGTACCTATGTAAGTACCTGATACCTAGTGAGCCAGGCACTCCGTAAGTGCTATGTATTATCATAGTGGAAATTCCTTATTAGATAATTGCATTGCTCCATATAACTTTAAGATCTATATGCCTATAACTTCCATATCCTTAAGTTCAAAATTGTTAAATCTAGCTAAAATCTCTCTTTAAAGCTTAGAATCCATCTCATTGGCTCTTTGTCATCTTTAATTAGACGTTTTATAGGAATCATAAACTATGTAACTTACATTTTAATCTCTTTCTCTTTAACCTACTTCTCCTCTAAAGAGGCTCATTTTAGAAACCTGGAAGCTAACTTTCTTTCTCATTCTATATTAGATTTCACTACCAGCTTTTACTGATTTTATCTTGAAAATATATTTCAGCCTGCCTAATTCTGGCTTCTCCACTGTTCCAGCCCGTCCAAGCTACTGTCTTCTTTTGTCTGAATAAGGCTGGTTTAGTGGCCTTATTGCTTTGCCATAGAAACCAGAACTTCTACTGAGAGCAGCCAGCCACATGACCTGTCAGAGTGCAAATGTAATCACTTCCCTGCTTCCACTGCAGCACCTCGGAGTAAACTCTGAAACTACTATGAGGCCCACGTGGTCGTGCACAAACTCCTCTGTTCTGTCTCCTGTCACACCGCTCTGCATGCTGTAATTAAGTTTTATGATTTCTCAAGCTCTTCCATACGTCAGGGTTGTTTTTACATAACCTGTATCCTGTACTTGGGACATTCCTACTTCTATACCTTGCTTGACTCCTCCTACTCACCCTTTAGGAAACATTTAAATGTGGGTTTTTTCCCTAGCAGCCTGGCTTTTTTTCCTTCTTGCTAATATTACGATTTGAAAATACGTTTATTAGTAAAACTCTAAATTCCATAAGAGATATTTTGTTGGTGATTGTTGGCATTGCATACACCCTCAAAATACTTAAGAGTGAATGGATAGATGGGTGAAAAAATGAGTTGCTGTATAAACCAACTCAATTATTCTAATGATGTAGTAAAAGGTTTTAAAATGCTTCTCAATAATCTGTTAAAAACAAGCTGGTCAGGAAATCATAATTTGGTATTTTGACTGTTTCTTTCTTTGGTGTCCTAGGTAATATTCAAATGAATGCCCCAAGAAAATCAGTGGGATTGAATGAGGAGGAGCAAAAATGTGTGTTTAGTCGAGTAAGCTCAGGTGGCTCCTTTTCCACACGGGAAGTTCCAGCGGGCCCCCATCCTGACATGTTTCCACCATGCAAAATTATTGATCTGGAAGCTGTAAAAACAGAAGAGGAGGTGACTTTGTCTTGGACAGCACCTGGAGAAGATTTTGATCAGGGCCAGGGTAGGTGTCTTGGTTTTGTATCTATTTTTCTACAAGATAGAATTTCTAATAACTATGTTAGGAGTTAGTTGGCTAAAATAGCTTTGGAGGCTTAGAACTGATAAAGCTGCAAAGGGTTGTTGTGAAAAGCTCTGAGTTATTGCTAAGGTCCTATATTCCTGGAGTCTGGGAATAAGAGCATGTCAGTCTCCACAGGACTGAAGAGGCCCCAGTAAACTAACACTAATCATGCAGAAACCTTGATTGAAAACATCAATTATGTGTAGCAATCTAGTCAGCAGAAGCTCTACCAGGTCTGTGTTACAGAACATGGTCTTCTGAGGTGATTAGTCTTCTGAAGATTGATAACGAGTATTTATTCAAAGAATTACAAAACAGTCCTAGAAGATCAATCATGCAAACCTTGGGACATTTTTCTCTCCCACTTCTCACCATCATTCTTGTTAGGGAGACTAGAACCAGTTTTCTTTTTTGGACTTTCTTGTTCCTTTTGGGAGGACATTGAAGAAGTTTATTTTTTACCTTCTCTGACTATGTGAGCCTTCAGTTTTCCACTATAATCTCTTGATTCACATAGCAACTCTGCCTAATCACCTTTCTGAAAGGGTGATTTTCCCAGTATCTTTGTTTTCACCAAAACATGGCTATCATTTTGTATACATTAAATGGTTAATTGCCTGATGCCATGATTGAGATTCCTGTAAGAACCAGTCTTCTTTATTGAGAACTGATTTTGTTACTATCAGCCAAATAATAGTGAACACCTTGGGACTTTGCCAGTCTTCTGTCAAATTTGCAGTCTCTTTCTTTGGCTTATAATTTTCTGCCTGATCACTATACTTACCAGAAGGCGTCTCACTTAGAAATAATTCTATACTGCTAAGAAGTATTGTAGTTTTATATTTGAAGTCTTCAGTCGCTTGTTTCCTTTTTCTATAGATCTGAATTTTTATCTAGCCTAATTTCCTTTGTAGTTCAGGTCTTTGAGTGAAATTCTCTCAATATTCCATTATATGAAAAAGTGTTCTTTTCAACTGAACTTTTAGAAGACAGGATATAAAATTTTATAGCAATAGTTTTTCTTTGAAGGTAATTCCATTTTCTTCTGGCCCCAATACTTTTTTCTGAGGTCAGCTATCACTCTTCTATTGTTTTCCTAAGTATTAAGTATCTTTTTTCTCTCTGGCAATTTAAAATATTTTCCTTTATGTTTAGTATTCAACTAGCTGACCATGAGATGTTTCACTATGTGTTCTTCATGTGTATTCTGCTTAGGGATTGCTGAGCCTTCTGAATCCATGGAGTGTTCTTTTTGTTCAAATTTGGAATATTTTCAGTTAGTAGATCTTCAAAACATTTCTGTTCTCTGTATTCTTTCCTTATTGGATAATATTTACATTATATGTATTATATATAGTCACTATATATATATATATATATATATATATATATATATATATATATATGGTGTTACTTTCACATACACTAAATGAATGTCAGTGGAGCTTAAGAATCAGAGAAATTCAGTTGAATTTCTCTTATTTCTGGATGTCTTAGTATGATTTTCCTGTTTGAGTTTGCTGGGTTTTTGTTCTGTTGTGTCCAATCTACTGTTAATCCTCTCAAATATATTTTGTCACTGAATTTTTCTTTTAATCCCAGGATTTCCATTTGCTTGTTTTTCTCAAGTTTTTAGATCTCTCCTAAAATTTCTCATGCTTTCATTAACTATATTTAATTTTCCCTGTAGACCTATAACATATTCATCATGGTTAAAGCTCTATTTATTCATTTCATATCTCAGTCATGTATGACTTTATTTCCTGATATTTTTTTTGACAGTACATAGTATTTTCCATTTCTTCGCATGGATAGCATTTTAAAATTACATATTTACATGATAACAAATTATACACTCTAGAATATTTTATATTCTCCTGGGGAGTTTTGAAACTTTTTTAGTGTTTACCTTATATGACCTTGAATGTGAGGAATCTTAGGTTTATTCTTGGTAGGATATATGTCTACTGCAGTTTTCTTGATCCACAGGCATTTCCCTTAATTCTAGGATCCAATCTTTATTTATAAAGCATGACTTTTCTAGTTTATGTTTAATCAATGTATTTATCAACCTCCTCTAACTCACTCCAAACTCAGTTACTCCTGCATAGCACAAAACTTCATTCAGCTTTCCAGTCTTTTAGTTGTTCATTCCCCCTGAGCCCACACATGTATAATTTGAGGTGTTTCAATGATTTGAAAGTCAATTCACAGAATTTAGACTGTCCCCTTTATGGTGCTGTCAACATTCAGCCACTCTGGCAATCTCACATGTTCACAGACTTCTCCAGAAAATAGCTTTCAATTCCAGCTACCTCTACAGTACGGGAAGTTTCTCCACAAAGAAAAGCATTAGTCATTAAAGAAAACATCAATCAGTCTGGTTCCCTTCCCTAGTTTCTGAATACTTTTGTCTGAGACCTTTGTCTTCAATTTTGTTTTTCATTGTTATCTACTGGAGAGTTAGTCTAATAGGAGATATTCGGTTGTCATAGACTTAAACTTCATCTTTGATGCTAAGTGACAAAAACATGCCACTTATGCTTATATTTTGCTTAGGAGGACTTTTCCCAAGTATATTTTCATTTCATTTCCCATGTAGAAGATTTCATTTATCAAATATTAGTTTATGGCTTCCAAACTTTGTCTTAATCAGAAGGGCCTTTCCCACTTTAAAATTATGATGGACTTATTTCATTATTTCCTCCTAAATAGTTACTATTTTTATTTTTTATTACTTACTCTTTTCAAGCTTTTTGATCACTTTGAAGTTTATCTTGACAAAAAGTTCTATGGTATGCATCAATTCTATTCCTTTCTAGATTTTTACCCAATTTTCACAAAACACACATCAAGATGTATTCATTTTCTCCAGTTAGCTTGAATTCTACCTCTATCATATACTAAATTCTTGAATGTATTTGGTTCTATGTTTAGATATTGGTTTATCTACTTGTCAATACTGTATTGAAGCATTAGAGTGTTTTTATATCTGATGGGATTTGTCCTACCATATTGCTGCTTTTAGACTTACATGGCCACTATTATTTATTTCCCATTTAAACATTACAATAAGCTTGTTAGTAAAAACTATAAGCACTTGTAGTGCAATCATGTAAAATTTACTTAGGGAAATATAACTTAGAGAGAAATAACATATTTATTATGTTGAATATTGCTATTCAAAAACCACAATAGTCCTCTTGTGCAGATTTTAATATGAGTTTTTATGTAGTATTTTAGTTTTTTCACTGTGTAGTTCTGTCTATGCTTATTCCTGGACATTTTGACTTTTTTAATTCATGTAACTTATGTCTTTTATTTTCAGCTAACAGTTATGAAATAAGAATGAGTAAAAGTCTACAGAATATTCAAGATAACTTTAACAATGCCATTTTAGTGAATACATCAAAGCTGAATCCCCAGAAAGCTGGAACCAAGGAGATATACACATTCTTACCAAACCTTTTCATAAACGGATCTGAACACCAACCTAATGGAGACACACATGATAGCCACAGAATTTATGTGGCCATACAAGCAATAGACAGGAACTCCTTGAAGTCTGCTGTATCTAACATTGCCCAGCTAACTCTGTTTACCCCCCTCAATTCTGGTACTGAGCTTTCCAGAGATAGTCTTATATTGAAAGGAGTTTTGACAGCAATGGGTTTGATAGGAATCATTTGTGTCATTGTAATTGTAATATATTATAGTCTGAACAGAAAACGGAGAGCAGACAAGAAAGAGAATGGGTCAAAATTACTATGAACAAATGTACAAAGTACCTTCCTTCATAAATATGAGTCATGATCTTGCACTTTACAAAAACATACCAATAAAGTCAAACCAACATCAAAAGTATTAAATATGCTTTGAGTCTAATACATGGTAAATAGACAAAAATTACTTTAAAACATTCATTTGGGGGAAGAAATTAGAAACCACCAAGCTTTAGACTAATAAGTTATTTTCCAAAGAAATATCTTTAAATGAAAAGGTAAGAACAAAACTGAATCAACTAAAGAAAAGTTTTTTGTTTTTGTTTTTTCTTTTAATAGGAAAAAGAAGTCCCAAGTATGGCAAAGCAGGTTAGGTCTGAATGATATAGTAAACTGTCTAAATGAAGTAATTGTTTAGTTATTTTGATTAATTTTTCATTTCTCTTCATCTTTTCAAAACATATTGCTTACTTATGACTAAAGAGCAACTTACATTTTATATTTGAATCCTCTATTGTAACATCCTCTTTACACCTTGCCATTTGGCTAACTATATACTACAGAACAAATCTACTAATGCTAAAGCTCAAAGAGATCGCTGTTCACTGAAAGAGTTAACCTTAAGTTATGGGGTATTATCCTTGCGCCCTGATACACTTTGTGAGGCATCTATTGTCTTTTAAGTCTCTAATTTCATCAAAGCCATTTTCCAAGTTACTGCTTGGTTTTATTCAATGAAAATGATTGTAACTTTCATAAAGCTTTAAGGAATTAAAGACAGCTCTGAGCTTACTTTGATACAAAATTAGCCTATACAGTTTTCTTCAAGTTCAACTTCAAGTTCAAGTTCAAGAAGCAAAGGGGAGAGACTGACCTTTGGAATGGTTAACTGATTCTATTATTTGTTTAAATAAGACTTTAGAAATCCTACATCCTATAACGATTATTTACTTACAGGGATGGGAAATGGAGGCAAACAAGAGGGGACACAAGTCACAAGGAAATAAGGATTACTTTCATCTGGTTTTACTTCTCTTATTTTTTCAAATATTATAGAGCAATAGAATAATTTACTTAAAACTTATAAGTTTATTGGATAAATACAATAATGTGGAATATATAACTAGGGCCTATCAAAATGTGAGCCAGATACTTCCCTAGGAAAGACCAAGAAGTCTAGAGATTGAAGGTGCCATGGGCAGAAAGTGTTTATTATTATCTTCAAGTACCAGATTGACACGTGCTAAGTAGTAAATAGGACTTTTTTTTCTGGAATTGAGGAGAATATCCCTTTCATTTATGCCTTACCTTTTCAGGGATAGCAAAAGAAGGTTAAATTACAATGAGAGAGAGAGACAGAAGCAAGAGAGAAGATTTTTAGGGGATGAGTTAATACAGTCAATGGGCTGAACAGACAGCTATTTATGTGTGCATGGTTTACTGTTCCAAAAGTACCTTGCACCTGCATGTTAGTATCAGAAAGTTCACATCCCCCAATTTGTTTTGCTTGCTTTAGATTTTGCCTTCTGATATAAATTACTCTTAGAAAAGTTGACTCTAAAATATCTTCACTAAACTCAAAATGACAAATCCAATTGCACTAATAGCAGAAGTGTTCATAGTGAGCTAATCCTCTTGTTAATAACAATTTTAACTCTGAGAAAATGTAATACACAACTTTTTGAAGACTCTGGACACCAACAAAAAGCAGGCAGAGTGAGGAAATAAGACGTGGGGAAATAAAGAGTAGAAAGTAGGTGACAAATACACTTAAATCAGCTTTTCCCCCAGAAGGCATTTTCGTTTCCTCCAAAAGGGTGACCTTATTGGTAAGGGCTCCATCCTCAAACAGAAAACATGCCCTACAACCAAGTGAAAAACTGAAATAGATCTATATTGACAAATCTATAAGTCTCCATGGAAGCAATTGGCTATTGTTAGAACGTAGCTCAAGAGAAGATAGCATGATAACAAAGACCCCATAAAAGATCATCTAGCATAAAATTAAAAACTAACAAGCATACTAATAAGCAGGAAATGGATCCCTCCCTAGTGGTGAGAAGGGTTAAAGCATAGCACTATGAGGCTGTCCTCAGCCACTGCAGTGTGAGTTCAATCCCTGGCCAGGGAGGTGACCCACATGACATAGCATATCCTGCCTCTTGTGCCACATGCTTTTCCCCTCAACAGTATGTTTTGGTTGATCTGCTTGTTTTGTACCCGCCTCTGTCTTTGGTGAACCCTTTCATCCCCCACACCTCTAGCCTGTATGCCAGTTTTTATATACTTAAATGCATAGATCTTTAAGAAACAATAAGCAGGAAATGTATCCCATAAAAGGGACAAAAATCTTCAATAAAAGGTCTAAAAAGGATCCATATTTGCAATTAGAATGGGTTTATTAAAATATTATAATTATGATACAAAATTATAGGAGAACATAAGTATGTGTAATAAGCAGAGGAGAAAATTCTGGAAAGATGTGCCAGAGCCAAATGAGAATCTTAAAATTGAAAAATACAATATATGAAAAATACATTTTGTTGAATTTGATATACTGCAGAAGAAAGGATTATAAGATTTAAAGGCAGGACAGAAAGACTCAACTAAAGTACTTTACTTACCAAAAAAAAAGGAAAAGTCAGAATGATCATTATCAAGCAATATAACATAAATGAACCCTAGAAGTGGGAGGAAGAAAAATAACTAAAGGAATATTTTTAAACATTTCAATTTTTAAATGTTTCATTTAAACTATCAATGCACAGATCTAAAATGTTCAGTTAAGAGAAATTATAGGATGCTTACTCAATGGAATATGCTCAGCCATTTCAAAAAATGAAAGATGGTCTTTTGCAAAAATATGAATTGAACTTGAAATGATTGTGCTAGATGAAACAGCTCAGAAAGTAAAAGACAATTACCAGGTGGTTTATTTCACATATAAAGTATAAATGACCAAAGCAAATGAACTAACAAATCAATACAAAAATAACTCAAACTCTGTGAAAAAATAGGGTGCTTTCCAGAGAGAAAGGGAAAGTAGAAATGATTCAAGAGATAGAGGAAGTAAATTTGATAGTGTGATGGCACTAAAACTTTGGATGTGGGTGAGTCAAGTAGTTGTATTCCTCAAATTATGTAGTATTGTAAATGAATGGTACCTCAAAAATTTTTTATTTAATAAAATAAATTCCTAACAAACTTAAAATAGAATCTATACTAAGAAAATAACATCTCAGTATATCATAGGATAACTTGTGATCACTGACTACTCATCAGAACAAGGTCAGATGATAAAAATATGGTATGTTAGAGTGCTAAAAGGAAAATCTGTCAAGACGGAATTTTTATATTGAGCAAAAATATCTTACAAAATAAAAGCCGTAATAATTTTTGCCAACAAGAAATACAAGAGGAATTTCTTTAAGCTGAAAGAAAATATCCACTGTGTAATTAATGATTAGTACACTGGGCCAGAAGGAAGATAATGTCTGGTGAAATACAGATCTCTAATATGGAGGGAAGTTCAATAAAAATGGTAAAAGAGATAGGTAAACATATTAATTTCTTCTTCTTTTTTTTTAAGATTTATTTATTTATTTATTTATACAGAACTGGGGTACAGGCCAGAGATGCGGAGGGTGAGAGAATTCACCAGAGACAGAGTGGGGAGCAGAACAGGCACATCAACGCAGTACACCTCTGAGGGGAGTAGCAGGCGGGTCAGGAGAGGTCTGCCACGCCATGTGGTCACCTCCAGGGCAGGCGGGGATCGAACTCATGCAGAAGTGGCTTTAGATTCTCAGTGCTGTGCTTTAACCTGCTGCGCCACCAGGGAGGGCCCTTTTCTTCTTTTTAAAGATTTATTTATGCATACAAAACTGGGGTACATGCCAGGGGTGTGGGGGTTGAGAGGATTCATCAGAGACAGAGTGGGGAGTAGAACAGGCAGATGTACTGAAATACACTGCTGATGGGAGCAGCAGATGGGTCAGGAGAGGTCTGCCACAGACCTTTGACCCGTTGCATTGCCAGGAGGACCCTATATTGTTGATTTTCTTTACTAAATTCCTTTCCATTAAATCATCTTTTGAAGCAAAAATAAAAGCAACATATTATAGTGATATGAAGTAAGAGACATGAGAGTAAGAACAGAATGGACAGCAAGGTAACAAATGGAATTAAATTGCCGAAAGGGACTTACATTATACATAAAATGGCATAGTGTTAAAGCAAAGTAGGTAGGTATAGATTAAAGGTACACATTTTAACCCCTCTGGTATACATTAATGAGAAACACATACCTAAGAGGTGATAAATATGATGAAGTAGAACAGTAAAGTTATCACAAAAGAAGACAGATAAAAAATAATAAAGGAAAAAAAAAACATGAGGTATAGCAGAAAACAATGTATGTATGTATGATAGGCTAATCATAAACTTATAAATTATATTGAATAGAAATAAACTAAATATTTCAGCTAAAACCCTGATATTTTAAAATTTGATGAAAAATGCAAAGCATATTATGGAATTTGCAATAAGTACATCTTAAATACAAAAATATAGAAGTTAAAAATGAAAAAAGAACAAAAGTATTTTGTGCAAATACTAAGCATAAGATAGCTGTGTTAGTATAACAACCCTTGAGAAAGTAAAGAAAAAGGCAGTTATATTTTGTAATAAGAATCATCAAGACAACTTGTCCTTGTACATATAATCTTATGTACCTGTGTGAATTTGTCCTTTTACATGCAATTCTGTTCATCTGTGTGAGTATATTAGCATCATGAATTCCTATGAGTGGGATTACTATGTCAAAAGATACGCACTGAGATGTTTAAGAATATTTCATTCTAACATTCTTAAGTTTATATGCAAATAAAGTCATGCAAGTAACATTAACTGTGAATAAATAAAACAAAAGTTGATAGAAATAGACAAATTTGTGCTCATAATTGGAGATTTTAAAACACTGTCAGAAAATAAAAGAACAAGCAGGCAAAAAATCAGTACAAGACATGAATAGCATTTAATATATTGACCAAACTAGCTTATCTCTCTCACACACACACAAAATCACTATACTCCAGACTACATTTTGCTGAAATGTATATCAAATCTTTTATGAAATAGTCCATAGCAAAGAACAAGTATAAACACATTCCAGTAGATTTATCTAGGAATATGGTTTTTGTTTACTGTCAAATTAAATTATAAATCAATAATACATTAAGTAGAAAATACAAAAATACTTGTAAACCATGCAACACTTTTCTATATAATCCTTATGTAACCTATATAAAAGGAACTCAAAAGTTATAAAATATATGGAACTGAATGATAACTGAAATATGGCATATCAAGGACTCCATCCACAGAATTTCAGAATGTGGAGGTTTTCATAAATTTCTCTCCTAAGTACAACTAGAAAAAAAAACTATTGGAAATTTCATTAGTTCACTGATGATATTGGGATAGGGGGAGGACCCATAGATATTTTATTCACAAAGTAAGTAAGTAGCTTACTTACTTTCCAGAATAGGAATAGGAATAGGAAAGGAGAACATCGACCAAATGGTGGTACATTCCAATCAACTGAAGAGTATGGTACTAGAATAAAAACAGGCACCCAGAACAATGGAATAGAATTGAGAACCAAGAAATTAACCCACACCTATACGGACAGTTAATCTACAATAAAGGAGACAAACATATATATCGGAGAGATGGAAGTCTTTACAACAAATGGTGCTGGTGAAACTGAATAGCCACAGGCTAAAGAATGAAACTAGACCAATATGTCACACAATAACAGAGAAAGAATCTAGAGTGCTTTACAAACTCTGGTGTAAGAAGTAAAACCATAAAAAACACCACAACACTGGTGACATTTGGTGATATCTTTGTGAATTCATTTCCAACAAGAGAAACAAAAAAGAATATAAGCAAATGATATGGTATCAAACTAAAAAGACTGCTAATAACAATCACTGTGAAGATATGGAGAAAAAGAAACCTTCATCTACTATTGGTAGGAACATATACTGATCTAGTCCTTAAAGAAAGTGTGGAATTTCTCAAATATTAAAAACTGAACTACCATGTGACCCAGTAATTCAACTCTTGGTATCTACCCAAGAATGCAAAAAAAAATTAATTCAAAAGGATTAAGAATCCCTATGTTCTTTGCAGCACTATTTATAATAGACAAGTTAAGGAAACAACCTAAGTGCCCAAGTTCAGATGAGTGGGTTAACAACATTTGGTAATGTATATTTTTATACAAAGGTATACTATTTAGCTATAAAAAAGACAAACCATTGCCACTGCAACAAGTTGAATGGAACCGGAGATGAGAAAGTAGGTGAAATAAGTCAGAAGGAGAAAGACAAATGTTAGAAGGTTATATTTATACGTGGCAGATAGAGAAACAAAACAAATGGTAGGAAAAACCAAACCAATTACAAGCTATAGAAATCTGCCTATAGAATGAAAGCTAAAGAGAAAGAGGGAGGAGGTTAAGAGCAAAGTGTGAAGAGGGTCTAATGGTTTCTGGCTATCTTGGTGTTAAGTGTGGTACGGTGACATACATCTGAGTAGGTATATGTCATATACCTCTGAATCACATACAATGTTGTGAACCAATGTTACCTAAAGAATTAAAAATATAAAAAAATCTGTTAACAGATCTAGTTCAAGGAAATGGCTGCACATAATAATAGTCTGGGATATCAGCATCCCAATTCCTTAATCAATAGGTCATCCAGACAGAAATCTAAAGACAGGAAGGAGTGGCCTTAAATGAAGTAATCAGTTGAGCTTAATAGGCATGTACAAAGCTCACATCCCAAAATAAATACATATATTTTTTTTCTTTCAAGTGCACTCAGAACATGGTCAAGTTTACATCAAATATTTGGATATTAAACAAACTTTAAAAATACAGGGGAATTGAAATTAGTTCAAACATCTTTTCTAATTGCAGTGATACAAAGCTAAAAATCAATAACATAAAAGAAAGACAAAAACAATCTCAAACATATGGAGACTAAACTGAATAATTCCTGAGTCAAAACAGATATCAAAGGAGAAAGAAAAACTATCTGGAAACCAGCAACAATGGAGATACAAGATATCATATTCTATGAAATTCAGCAAGATTGGTGCTGAGAGATGCACATAGCAATACACGTCCATACTAAGAACAAAAGTCTCAAACAATATAACTTTACATCTGAAGGGAACAGGAAAAAAAAATTAAACCCCAAAGAGGCAGAAGAAAGGAAATAATACAGGTTGAGAGGAAATAAAAAAAGAAAGAAGACAACATAAAATATCAAATGAAAATACCAAAATGCAACAGATGCCAGAATGCAAAGGACCGTTAAGAGACTATTATGGATATCCATATACAAACAAGTTGGATAACCTAGAAGAAATGGACAAATTTTTAGTATCATATAATCTTCAAAGACTGAATAGACATTTTAAATGTAACTATCATAATCATAGAAAGAGTAATCACTCCTTCTCCCCAAACAAAAGCCCAGGACCAGATGGCTTCACTGAAATCTACCAAACTTTCAAAGGGGATCTAATACCTAGTCTTCCCAAATTCTTCAAAAAATATTGTAGAAAAGGGAAATTTGCCAACATAGTTCATAAAACCAGTATTACCCTTCCCCAAACTAGACAAGAATAACACACAATAAGGAAAGCTCTGGTAAACATGGCTATGAAGATCCTTAACAAAATATTGGCAAATCAATTCCAACAATATGGTAAGAGAATCATACATCATGATCAAATGGGATTCATCCCAGGGTGCAAGGATGTCTTAAAATACATAAGTCAATCGGCCCTCCCTGGTGGCGCAGAGGGTTAAAGCACAGCACTAAGAAGCTAAAGCCACTTCTGCATGAGTTTGATTCCCACCTGACTCAGAGGTGACCACATGACCTCTCCTGACCCGCCCGCTGCTCCCCTCAGCAGTGTACTTCATCTATCTGCCTGTTCTGCTCCCCACTCTGTCTCTGGTGAATCCTCTCACCCTCCACATCCACTGTACCCCAGTTCTATATGAATAAATAAATAAATCTTTTTAAAAAAACAATACGTAAGTCAATCAATGTCATTTACCACATTAACAATAAAAAGCTAAAAATCAATGTTTATGTTATTAGATGCTAGAAAATTATCAACAAGATTCAACCCACTCTTATTTATTGCTGATTTTACAAATATATTTATTATATCAACCCTCATTTTTGTACAATGTAAGGTTTCCCTGTGCACCATCAACATAGTCCTTTGTGCTTTTCCCACTCCTGTCCTGATCCTTCTTCCTCTTCCTCCCCTACAGAATGACTCTGATCTATAGTTGCCTGATGGTTTTTATTTTTACTATATTATAGTTACATTTTTTTTCTGATTCCTTTTTTGTTTCTTCTACATTCCTCCTACAAATGAGACCATTCGATATTTTTCTTTTTCTCTCTGGCTTATTTTGCTGAGCACTCAACACATTCTTACGATTAAAAAAAAATCTCACTATAGATATTGAATAAAAGGAATATATTTCAATATAGTTAAGGCCATAAATGGTGAACTCACTGCTAACATCATACAAAAACTAAAAATATTTTCTCTAAAATCAGGAAATAGGTAGGTTTGGTCACTATTAGCATCATTGTTCAACATAGTATTGGAAGTGACTTCTAAGAAGTAGGCAAGGACAAGACAGGAAAGTAATATTCACTGAAAAGTAGTATAACTATCACTATTTGCAGATGATATAATATACATAGAAAATATAAAGAACTGTTAGGAATAATGAAATAATATAGAAAAGAGACAGGATACCTGAAAATATACAAAATCTGTTGCATTTTTTTTGTGCAAACAAAGACTCAGAGGAGGGAGAAATTAAAATAAGCTCATTTGCAGTCACACAAAAAGGGATGAAAAACCTGGGAATAAACTTAACAAAAAAGATGAAGGAACCAAACACTGAAAGTTTAAAGAAGATAAAGGACCTAAACACTGAAAACTCGAAGACACTGTCAAAAGAAATAAAAGTAGACACAAGGAAATGTAGAAATACCCCATGTTCATGGACTGGAAAAATAAACATTGTTAGAATGGTTGTATTATTTAAAGCAATTTATAGATTTGATACCTGTTACATTTCCAATATTTGCATGGATCTACAAAAGGCACTAAGTAACCCATGAAATAATCAGAGTAAATAAGAATAATGAAGGCATTGTGCTCCCTAATTTCAAAGCAATACTAATGAAAATAAAATATTGGAACAAAAATAGAAAGACATACCAATGGAGTTGAATACAGGGCTCAGAATTGAACTGCACAATATGAACAATTCAGTCCATAGCAAAGGATCCATGCTCACAGAATAGAAAAGGAAAGTCTTTCTAACAAATAGTGCTGAGAAACTTGGACATCACTTGCAAAAGTAAAAAGAAAGAGTAGCCAGATCATTATTCAGCTTCATACACAAACAGTAGTTCAAAATGGATTAAAGACTTTGAAATTAAACTTTCAGCCATTTAATAACTGGAAAAAAAAAACGTAAGTGATATGTCATGGACATCAAACTTGGGTATATTTAGGAACTCAATTTCAAAAGACTAGGGAAAGACAAGCAAAATCAAACAAATGGTACTGCATTAAAAAAAAACGTTTTGTAACATGAGCAAACAGACAATTTAGAGACAGCAAGAAAATATTAACAAATGAGTTAATTGCCCAAGTACATAAATAACTCACATAAATCAACCCAACCAAAAAAAAGGGGGACAAAAGATTTAGACTTGTCCAAAGATGACATAAAGATGACATATAGGTACATGAAAAAATACTCAATATACTTATAAGGTAAATACAAATCAAAATCACAATGGAATGTCATCTCATCCTTGTGTGTGTGTATTTATAGTGGTGTTCAGAGGGCTGCAGGACCATGGAGTATTTTCAAACCAGACATCAATACTTACAAAGCAGCAGTAATTAAACAATACTATATGAATTTTACTGACTGACAGAAACCTGGAATAGAGAAAAAAAAATTCTGGTAGGTACCTAAAGGAGTTTTCTTTTTTTCCTTTATTTATTTATTTTTTTGAGCTAACATTGTTTACATATTGTTTGTGTTTGGTGTATTGGTTCCACCCCACTCCCACCCAAATTTAAGGTGTTGCTACCATAGTGCATACACCACTGAGGTATCCATAGTCCATGACCTTATTCCCTGTGTTCCTTCGGTACTTTGTTCTCACTGCTCCCCCTCCTCCGCTCAGTTCTATAGTCAGTTTACAAGAGTTAGTTCTTAATTTTAGCTTTATCTGACCCTTGTTTTCACTAGAGTCCAAATATAAGTGACATCATCTAGTATTTGTCTTTCTCTTAGCTTATCATGATCCCTTCCAGCTCTACCCATGTTACCACAAATGGT
>NW_004567109.1:53054810-53079868 GCF_000260355.1 Condylura cristata
ATATATATATATATATAACACATCTTCTTGATCCACTCATCTGTTTTGGAACACTTAGGTTGTTTTCATAACTTGGATACTATAAATAGAGTTTCAGCTTTCCTTTCAAATTAGTGTTTTTTATGTTCTTTGGGTAGATACCTTGGAGTGGAATTGCTGGGTCAGTCCTTTAGCAGATCCTCTGCACTGGAGCTGTGAGTACAAGGAATAAGCCAGCCCTCATCTTCATCCACTACCACCTCCCTCAACCTTACACGTAGAGTTCCTGTGTCCTCTCCAGGTGTACCATTCTCCCCAAATCTTCACAAGTTCATCAGCCTAAATGATGCATGGTACCTTGCTTTTCACAGTGAAATATAAGTTTCATATTTTGTCTCCTTTATGAAATACTTAATAGTATTTATGTTGTTTGCTGATTATTTTAGTGCAAGTAGATTGTCTAAGGGTATACCAAGAGACGCTGAGGTCCTGTCATGATGAAGATAAAAATAAAGTTCACCAGGGAAGTGCACGGGACTATGGTGACGGCACACGGGTGACTTGGTGATGAGAAACCCGCGGGGATTACAATTGAGATGAAAAAAAAAATGTACAAAATGATGTAAAAAATAAACTGTTATAAAAAAAATTTAAAAATTAAAATTAAAAAAATAAAGTTCACCAAGAGAGATAACTGGATATGTGGTATACACTTAACAGATGATTATTAAAAATACAGAATAGGCAGGCCTCCACTGGGCAATTTGGGGATAGAGGGTGACATATGGTAATTTCTTGTCTCAGGCTCAGCAAATATTTGTAAGAAGTAAACAAATCTTTCAATGAACAAGCTGCTTGTCATCTGTCAGTCCTTTCAGGGAACCGGATCTGCACACTCCACCCTCTTTTCCAGCATCTGACATAGGTGATGACAACAAGGTTAATGAGTCTTTGAAAAAAAAAAATGTTTGAAAGGATTTTAGCTTGGCTATAGTTATTGTCCCTCATATTGGTGACAAATGCAAATAATGTAATAATTTGGGGTCAAAGGGTTAATGTCCTATGACAAACTACTGGTGATAGCTTGTAAAAAGGTGTAGTAGATATTATTGTATGTATATATATTTGCCTATATATATAGGGTAAAGAAAGATACTTCTAAACCAACATTTTCCAGAGAGAGGGAAATGCACAGCAATGAGGTCGCTTAAGACTTCAGTTTTCATCCTGGTTCTTCACTTTCTGGAAGGGGCCCTAAGCAACTCACTGATTCAGTTGAATAATAATGGCTACGAGGGCATTGTCATTGCAATTGACCCCAATGTGCCAGAAGATGAAACTCTCATACAACATATAAAGGTAAGTTCAAAATGGTAATTATCCATAATTAAAAGTTAAGCATAAAGTGAGAGAAACTGATTTCTCTAACTCCAGCTGTGTGACATTAGCAAGTGTCTCAGTCTCATGTCTCTCAGTTTCTTTAATTGTAAAATGGAAATATCAGAATTTAGTCATTAAGATTCTTGTAAGGGATGAGATAAATGCATATAACTCAGAGTTTGATACATTATTGGGATTAATACATAATTCCTACATTTATTGACTGTGGATTATTTCATTGAGAATTATTTAGTTCTGCACTAAGGCAGAGCCAGTTACATTTGGCAGATACTATGAGATGTACAGATAATTCCTTTTCTTGACTTTACCATTAACATATCAGATTTTTCTTATCTTCTTCTAGTTGAGAGCCCCTACTCTGTGATCCTGTATAGGAGCGCAGGATACAAATCTCTGACTTAAGAAAATGCCTATTTGTTCAAAGGGAGGTAACCCTAGATTTTTCTTGCTGTTTCTTCTGTGGGGGAAACTCAGGGAAGAAGACTCTTCCTAGTACAGACAGAGGTGACTAACTGGTATAAGGTGGAGAGATTAAAGAAAGGATGTTCAAAAGCAAATAGAATAAGAGGAGAGGCCTCATAAAAGAACACCTTGGAATCTGAATGTGGCACATTCAGAGGCAGTATTGAGTAATGAGTAAAAAGTACTGTTCTGTAATGAAGGGATAATTACAAATTCCTTCCTCATGAGATCAAATTTAACAATGCTGGGTAAAGGGTGTATGGGAACTCTACTATTTTTTATTAGTTAAATCTAAAAGCATCTCAAAAATTTAAAAAACTTTAAATTTAAAAGTCATTTAAAAAAATGGTTGCATTGTGCCTGTTATATAGCAAGAAATCAATAAGTGATAGGCATAGTCATCAGTTACTGGCCCCCCTTTAGTCCTTGCAGATGAAAAGGATTCATCCTCCTTGACCAAACCAAAGGGACTGAAGCTTATATTTGAACAAAATTCTTGAGTATGAATTCAAAAGTTTATAGTGCAAGGTCACTCCCAAAGATTCTTTACTTTGTGCAACAGCAAACCCAGAAAGCTGAAGGGTAGAGAAGAACATCTTTACTACCAAGAGGAATTTGGGGCTGGAAAATTGCAGCAGTTGAAGGGAGAATGGAGACAAGGCCATTAAATGGGAAGACTATCGGGTGTTGTTGCCAAAGGAGAAATGACAATTCACACCTTTTGAAGTCTCTCAACAATCAGAAAACTTGAATGAGTTTTTGATGGCCTCTGAAATTAGAAATGGTATCAGCAAAAATAAAATAATCACTTAGAGTTAGAAGTAAAGTGTAGGAGAAAAACGCAGCCATCATGATTCTCTCTGGCTAGACAGTGGGTGGGGCTCAGAAGCATGCCAGAAGGAAAACACAGAACTTTTGTCTAAAGACATGGTAATTTGTATTATTATGGGGCTTTAGAGCTTTAAAAGTGCTTTCACCTCCCTGTCTTGGTGGAGGGAGGGAGTTGGAGGGTTAGGGATCCCTGGGGATTCCTCCTGGAAATGTACTTCTCATATCAGTTACTAAATTAGCTTCTGGTATGAGTTTTCAATGAGCTAGGTATGAGATAAATGGTTTTCACATCTCCTCCATAACAGGACCACTTCGAAAGGCAACAGTGTGCTCAGGAACCCAAACTAAGTAGGTAGAAAAAAATGAGTTCCTCCCTACTGATATTCTAGATCTGCAGTTAAGAGACCACATAGTGGACTTTGCCACCTTCCCTCCCCCCCCCACCCCCCAACCTCTCACTTTCTACTACTAGAGGGAAGACTCCCCCTAGTGACTTCTGAAATCAGCTTTGAAATACTTGCTTCAGGCTCTAGACAGTGCCCAAGTTTTTCTATCCCTATATGACCAGCAGATGGCGATGCAGCAGTTCTAGCCAGAGGTAGTTCTCTCTCTCTCACACACACACACACCACACGGTAGACAATGGGAATTTAAGGATTCCTACAATCCATGGAAGTCCATACATGCTGTTGTGGCATTATAGTTTGTCATTATCCAACAAATATTTATAAAGCATCTGTATTATGTTAGCTGAAAAATACACAGTCCCTGAGGTTAAGGAATTATTGATTCATTTTATGATCTGTCATTCTTGACTTTCTCCAAATCTCAAACATTTAAATGTTTATGTAGAAATGAGGTCACATCTTGGAAAATCTTCTGGATCAGAAGTCAAACAAAGATTGCTTATCAATGTTTCTGTTAAACTCTGGAAAGCAAGAGCATTTTATCTGCTCATTCTTCCTGGAGGACACTGAATTTTCATACTTGAAATTCAAGTAGTAATATAATACTCTAACATAGGAAACCTTATATTTGTTCTGCTTATACTTGATTTTAGTGATCTTAGCTCAGTGTTTATTCTTTTTTAATGATATAATGTTAAATTCTCCTAATATTAAAAATCTGACATTTTTGAAAGGAAATACATTCAAACCATTACACGAGATTTTCAAACTAGCAAGACAACTGATTTTATCAAGAAAGGAGGGGGAAAATACTGGAGATAACATAAATTCCCCAGGTTTATTCTATTTAAAAGTGGCAGTGGCCCTCCCTGGTGGCGCAGCGGGTTAAAGCACAGCACTGAGAAGCCAAAGCCACTTCCGCATGAGTTCGATTCCCACCTGCCCGGGAGGAGACCACATGGCGTGGCAGACCTCTCCTGACCCGCCCGCTGCTCCCCTCAGCAGTGTACTTCGTTGATCTGCCTGTTCTGTTCCCCACTCTGTCTCTGGTGAAGCCTCTCACCGCCCCTGAGCCTCTGGCCTGTACCCCAGTTCTGTATGCACAAATAAATAAATCTTTAAAAAAAAAAAAAAAGTGGCAGAATAAGATTCACCTCAACATCAATTCAAGTACTGCTCCCCTCCTTACCCACCCCATCCCATATAATGATGATATGTTTCTGTTCCTAGAGTCAATCCCACTAAACACAGGAGTCTAGTCACTCTGGTCTGCTCCAGTGAGTACTTTCTTTCTGCCGTGGTCCATAGAGATCCTTTTCTCTTGTATGATCAGATTTTTTTCCATTAACATATACACATCATAGTAGTATCCACTAAACAAAACTTCCTTGCCCAGAGTTCCTCTTTTCCTAATTCTTTATTTCTCCATTCTGCTTTAATTTACACAAAAACTTCTTGGCCTGTTACATGTATTCACTATCTCTACTCCTTTACCTCCCACTTGCCTGGATTCACTTATATGAAGCTGTGTCCACTCAACTAAAATGGCTCACCCACTTGCCATTGCTATAGCTCAGTTCTAAGTTCTCACCTTACGTGTTTTCTCAGTTGCCCTTGAACCAATGGCCACTCCCTCCTTCCTGAAATACACCCAACACATGCCATCTGACTTCCTTTCTTGCACCAGCTGTTCTTTCTCATTCTCATTTGCCAGCTCCTAATCCCCCTAATAAATGCAGGGGTCTCCCCAGGACCCAGCCTTGAGTCCTTATCTTTTCTCTGTCTACACTTGAATTTTTGTATTGTTCAGTGGTTTTCAGTTCAAACAAACCCAAGCCCCTTTCTACAATATCTTATAATACTCCCCATATCTTGTCATGGTGCATTTCAAAACATCTGCAGAAGTATTTATAATGTTAATACTACAGCTCTTTCATTTCAGAGATCAGTAGATATAATTCGAAGAGAAATTATGTAATTATGACACCCCCTTATGTCTAGCACAGTACTATGAATAAATAAATCTTTTTATAAAATTTAGTTAACCCCCAAATTATCATAGGAGCCAACAGTTATTAAAACTGTATTCATTTAATTTGAAGTTTTTCCCCAGTACTACTTCATAGACTTTGAGACTTACACACTCTAATTCTCCATTTTTTAAAGATTTAATGATCCTTAAAATCCTTGAAGGAATAAATGAAAGTAAAGCTAACATTTCATAAGCATCGTGCTAAGCAAATTTGGTTCCATATTCTTTCTTGATATCAACTGATTCTCACATTATGAATTATAATACTGTCCATTTTGTAAATGGGGAAACTGAAGTTCAGAAGGACTTGAGGAAGTTTCCTGGTGTCCTGGAGTAAGGGGTAGAGGCAGGTTTAGTGTCTGCACCTGGAGTCTGCATTGGCAACTAATATACTATGATACAGAGCATGTGGTAAGTGCTCAAAAAGGCTAGTGAATACTAATGAAAGATATAGCCAGCCACATCTCTTTCCATCTTGATAAGTTATCAGTTTTTTGAAATACAGGTGCAAATTTGAATGATTGGCAATACCATCTGTTTTCTGTTATAATTGTGCTTGTTCTGTTCTATTTTTTCCAGGACATGGTGACCCAGGCTTCTCCCTATCTGTTTGAAGCTACAGAGAAAAGATTTTACTTCAAAAGTGTTGCCATTTTGATCCCTGAAACATGGAAGACAAAACCTGAGTACAAAAGACCAAAACTTGAGACCTATAAGAATGTGAGAATATCAAGATCTTCTTTCAAATTTGATTTTCTTCTGTGATTCCGATGTTTTCACCAAAATATTTTAGAATAAAATGTTATTTCAAAAAACTCCAGTATGATTTATGGAAAATTTGTAATGATGAACACTTTTTCTCAATTTTCAGGCTGATGTTTTAATTGCTAAACGTAACGTACAGGGTGATGATGAGCCCTCTACTGAGCAGATGGGAAACTGTGGAGAAAAAGGTGAAAGGATTAATTTCACTCCTGACTTCGTAATGGGAAAGAAGTTACCTATCTATGGGCCACAAGGTATGGTGAGAGATGAAGTATCCTGCTGTATCTTATAATTAGATTAAGTATATACTCAAAATAGATCAACACCAGCATTATCATTCTAAATTAAGAACATGTAAGCCAAATAAACTATTATGTTTTTAACTTAAAACAGGGGCTCATAATACTGCATTTCTCAATTATAAAATTTATTTCTTCAGAATTATAATGCAGATCCTGATTCTGTAGGTGTTGGGGTGGAACTAAAAAACCTGTATGTTAAATAACTTAAGTACTAGATAGATGATCCTTGCAATTCAGTTTGAGTAAAGGGAAAAGTCTGAGTAAAGGGAAAATCTAATATTCCCTGACAAAATAGATTCTGTCATTTTTGTGTGTTATATGGAGCAATTCTTGATTATAATAATAAACAAGCAATGGAGTATACATAGAAAATGTACTTTCCAAGTATAACTAAATGTGATTAGTTCTAAGTTAATGAAGCTTTCTTTACTGTCTTGAAAAGATGAGAACCTGCTTAATTTTCTTCATTTAAATAGGAAAGGCAGAGAAACAGACTAACAAATGACAGGATGATGGTGTTTGCATGCTCTATTCTCAAACACTCTAGAGCACTTACAGGCCTTATCAAAAATAGATGTCAAGCAAATTCTCTTCTTTGATGTTCTTTTACAAAACTCTGCCTATTACATAACAGAAAACCAAAAATTTCCTACATATGGCTTAATAAAGTTGAGTTGTGTTGATATACCTAACTGTCCCACCCCATTCTACTGCCCACTCCAGTTATCTTGATCATCACATATACTGTAATTCCTTTATCACTTCCCCTTTCTTTACTGTGACCTCACACCTGCTCCCTCATAATCTTCCCCTCCCTTTAGGAGGCCATCAATTGCTCCACAGCACCTGCAGAATGGTCAAAATCCTTGTGAGCTACTTAGGCTTCTTTGTCATGCACACTCTCAACTAAATCTCCAAATACAGCCTACCAAATTTTCTGGAATTTACATTTCAGAAAATCAAACTACATATGTCACTAAGATCAATCCAAATTTAACAAGCACTCTATGAATGATTAAGTTCTAGCCACTATGCCAAGAGATGACAATTAAATCCCTGGTGCCCACAGGGGTAAAGTGTCAGCACTATCAAGATATCCTTAGCCATTGAGGCATGAGTTCAATCTCTGGCCAAGGAGTTGACCCACATGGCACAGCAGACTCTTCTGTCTTGCCAGCTGCTCCCCTCAGCAGTGTATTTCAGTAGATTTGCCTATTCTGCTCCCCATCCTGTCTCTGGTGAATCCTCTTGCCCCTGCACCTCTGTTCTTGTATGCATAAATGAATGAAATGAAATCTTTAAAAAAAGGAAAAAAAGAAATCATGGTGCCTATTCTCATGGAGACAAGGGTCCATTATGGGAGACTATTTAGTAACAGTGCTGACAACAGAGGATGACAAGTGCCATATTGGAAAATAATGACAGTACAAAGGAGGGGTACTTATACTAGCTTAGCACATCAGTGAAGATGTCTTGGCTCATATGAGCTTGATTTTGAAAGAATAGTCAAAGGCAGAGAGAGAGAGAGAGAGTATTTCAAGTAGAGAAAAACCATGTAAAAATGGCCAGAGATCAGTAAGAGTATATTGTAGATCTGGAAAGTAAAGGAAGCTCAGGAATTGATTAAGATTTTAGATTTTTGAAAGTGGATAAAGAATAGCAGGAAATACGGTTGCAGAGGGATAGGTCCAAGAGGTTGGACTTAAACCTGAGCAATATAAGGGAGGCATGGAGGCCATGTGGATGGCTATTGCAGCAATTCCGGAGTAAGTGGAAATGAGATCGGAAAGATAAGAATATGTCAAAGTAAATAGGCAGAAGCAGAGTAGGCAGGCCTAAAGGTTTGACCAGATTATGAACCATGAAGGAGAAGGACCTACTGTGGATGCTGCCCTAATAGTCTTCTGGATGCCTCTGGCTCCCACAGCAGCCTGCCCTTCCCTCCATCACCATTGGCATGGACAGGTATTTTCGATCTCTACTTTTGCCTGCCCTCCACTAGTCGGGGAGCAGGTGGAGACAGTACAGTAGTTCATCTTGTTCTGAGCAAATGCCTGGCACTTACTAGGTGCCCAAGAAACATTTGCTGAGCCAGAATATGTACTTATATTTTACAGAAGTGTACACTTGTCATACTAAATTTCTCTTTTTAAGAAACCAAAACTTGGGCCCCCCCTGGTGGCACAGTGGGTTAAAGCACAACACTGAAAAGCTTAAGCCACTTCCCATGAGTTCGATCCCTGCCTGCCCCAGAGGAGATCCACAGGGTGTGGTAGACCTCTCCTGACCCGCCTGCTGCTCCCCTCAGCAGTGTACTTCATCGATCTGCCTGTTCTGCTCCCCACTCTGTCCCTGGTGAATCCTCTCACCCTCCACATCTCCGGCCTGTACCCCAGTTCTATATGAATAAATAAAAAAAAGAAACCAAAACTTGCAAAAATTACAGAGCATGTTCATAACACAACAAATTTATAACAAAGCATAACACAATTCAGAAGAATTACTTTGTCCCAGCCTGAAGAAATAATTTTGACATTCTTATTGAAATCAGGTATTTAAATTATTTTCTCACAGGAAGGGTATTTGTCCACGAATGGGCTCACCTACGATGGGGAGTATTTGATGAATATAACAATGATGAGAAATTCTACTTATCTGGTAGAAAAATCAAACCAGTAGCGTAAGTATATTTTGATCTAACTTTTCCCATATTACTTGATATTGGAACCAAATTTTCTTGTATTGATTAATTTAAATTATGTTTATTTTCATTCTCAATTAATATCTATTTTCAGATTCCCATAAAAGTACCATTTCTGTTCACTTTACAAGTGCCTCTGTCTGCAGCTATAAATCATTTGCCTCATGTATGTGTGTGTGCATGTGCAGGTTTTTATGAAAGTCCATACACACATGCATAACTATAAAAAACTATAAAAAAAATTATAACTGTAAAAAAAACCCACAGGTGTTCAGTGTCTTTATCACCCAGATTTAATGACATAAACAAAACTAATGAGACCCTTCAATGTCATGAGAGAAGGTTATCTTTGTAGATTATCAGGATGAGTGAGACTTGGAGGGATTGTGAAATTTACCTGAAAAATGAACCAAATATTAAAACAGAAAATTTCTCCAACTTGAAATAATCCATGTAGTAAAAAGCAGACTGAAACCATGGAAAATACCTTTTGCCTGTTGTGATTTTTATGGGGTAGCTCTCGCAACTAACAGTTTCAGTAAATATAAACTGCTTTACAGTTTATATGTAGAATCATAAACCATAAGAAACTTTCCATTTTAAGGAGATCACATATTTCAGATACTGAAACCTGACAGATGGCATGAAAAAAAATGTACAGATACAGCTTTCCAAAATTAAGTAATTAATTGCTGTACTTTCTACTTTTTTGTTATCTTTCCAGATTTTTGATAGTGTTCATACAGTGTTTACATGCTAAAAAGTAAGACATGTTGGAGGAGGAAGCATCCACTTATAAAAGGCAATAGGATTCATTAAGAAAAACTTAAAAGTACCTAGGAACATTCAAGAGCCACACAAAACTATCATATAAACTAAACAGGAAAAATAGCAACAGGAATCATCTGCATGCCTTTTAAGGGAAACTTTTAAGAGGACTTCTGACTGTCCAAAAGGGACAGGATGAAAACAGGAGGTGTCCAGGGAATTTAACTTTGCTAATTCTCATGCCAGCTACAGCCACACTCAGCTGTTCGGCTGCACAAAAAATCTGACACTGTTTTGATACTATTTGGGGGGCCTCTTAAGATACTTTCTAGCAGACAACAACAAAAATAAATCTAGTAAGAATTTAGTGATTGTGCTATTATAGGATGTATTTCTTTCTTGGATTATGAGAGGAAACCATTGACAAGTCCATCTGTCAGAAACTGACCAGTCTAACTCTCTCAAATGATCACATGACCTAAATATCTAACTAATGTGTTTTCAGGTGCTCCAAAGCGATTGCTGGGGAAAATAAATATCTGCAATGTCAGGGAAACAGTTGTGTTGAGAAAGCATGCAAAATTGACAAAAAAACCGGGCTGTACAATAAAGAGTGTGTGTTTGTACCTTATGCTGTCCAGAAGGAAAAGGCTTCCATCATGTTTTCACAGGGGGTTGAATCTGTAAGTATACTCTTCTTCTTCTTGATACTTATGAAGGTAGTAAGCATTTTAATCCCATGTACTGCAAGAGGGTCCAATTTCAGGAAATTATCAATGAGCAGCTGATCCTCAGCAGGAGAGTTCTGTGGGAAGACAAAGTCAGAATAAAGTGCTGCCGTTACCTGTATGCCTTCCTGGGCTCCATTCTCACTTCTCTATCATCTTACTCTCACTTGCTTTTAGGTAAAATACTAAGCATCATTTCAAAAGTAAAGACAGACAAGTGCAAAAGTTCTTAGTTTAAAAAAGGCATTTTACCCAAGGGTATCAGAGATTATCGTGAATAAGATGGATAGTCTTTCTTTAAAAAAAGATTTATTTGTTTATGCATACAGGACTGGGGTACAGGCCAGAGGTGCAGAGGTGGTGAGAGGATTCACCAGAGTGTGTTCTGGGGAGCAGAACTGGCAGACTGACAAAGTATACTGTTGAGGGGAGCAGTAGGAGGGTCAGGAGAGGTCTGCTGCGCCATGTGGGTCACCTCCGGAACGGAGATGGAACTTGCATCGAGGCGGCTGCCTTACAGTGCTGAGCTTTAACCTGTTGTGCCACCAGGGAGGGCTGAGATGGGTAGTCTTTTACTTAACTTCCAGGGTGCTCTTTTTAGCCTGCTTATTTGCTTTAGGTTGTTCACAGAAATTTTCTATCTTTTTAATAATGTGGTGCCCTCAAAGAGTTCATACATAGTTTTAGTAGCTTTTTCTTGTTTTTTTTTTTTTCAGTGACCAAGTCATAAAATGAACTTGCCTAATTACTTATCCATATTAATTCTAAGTATATATGCAAATTTGCAAAAACTAAGATTAAGATAACTTACTTTAGTGGGAATCTTCTCTTCCAGTTTCTTCCATAAAATTATATTTTTGCTTTTGGGATAGAGGGTATAGTAACTTGCAAAAGTCTGTCAATACCATTGAGCCATAATTTTTTCTTTAAGATGTATTTATTTATGCATACAGAGCTGGGGTATAGGCCAGAGGTTCAGGGGTGGTGAGAGGATTCACCAAAGACAGGCCCACTGACCAAGTATACTGCTGAGGGAGCAGTGGGTGGGTCAGGAGAGGTCTTCCGTGCCATGTGAGTCACCTCTGGGCGGAGGGGATTGAACTCATGCTGAAGTGGCTTTAGCTTCTTAGTGCTGTGCTTTATCCCACTGCACCACCAGGGAGGGCCCTGAGGCATAAAATTTTAAACGGTGATGTTCTATGGTTCATCAGTCCCCCCTTAGTCTGTCTGGTGTGGTAGTCCACTCCCACACTTGTACGTACAAACACTTCTAAGATGGTGTAGAAGTTAGAAGTCTTAAATTAACCATGAACTTCATGCTTAGTAAAGTAAGCCAAGAAAGAAAAGGAAAAATACCGGATGGTGACACTCATAGCAGGAGTATAAAGGACCAGGGGAGAAAATAATAATAATGAACAACTATATATCACAGGCATTTTATCGGGGTGGAGTGGGGAATGGGATAAAAAATGGGGGGGGGGTGGAAGAGTACTGGACTATGGTGATGGCACACAATTGATTTGGTGATGGGAGGCCCACAAAAGGATTACAACTGAGATGGAAAAGGGCACAAAATGATGTAAGAATAAACTATTATATTATTATAAAAAAATAAATTAACCATGAACTTAAATTGGACACACAGTCAGGTTTGGGAACTTCTGCCTATGGTTCACACAAAAGTTTTTCAGGTTCCTGTGCAATACTGACAGTATGCAAAAATTACTAACGTGCTCAAAAAATGTAAACAGAGGGAAATTTTATAGTTAGTGATTGCTTTTTAAATTACTGAATCTCATGTTTTAGATTTTTAATTGAATGCAAATAAGTCACTAAAAGGAAAAATTGTCACACTTTCTTTGTATACGGATCCTTTTTAAATCCTCCAATTATTAAGAATATAAATACGATGGGGACAATCCATTTATCAGCAGTGCTAGTGCTGAGCCTACTGCACATGTTCTGTGTTTTTGCATAATAACAATTTCCATTTTATAAATAAAATAACTGAGGTATAGATTAGGTGTGATTATTTATAAAATGATAAACTTCTACTGAGCTTTCATTGTGTCAGACACTTTTAAGGAAGCAAAATTTAATGAGACTCATTTTTGTCACATATGGACTGATGACCCAGTAACATCTTGCTGAAGTTTCTACAAGGTACAGCATTGAGTGGAAATTTGTGGGGGGTGGAGGGCTCAAGGGGTCAGGTTGTCATGGGAAAAGAGACAAGAAACCATTTTGAATGTGATCATTGACTGAAATATGAAGGTGGAGTTCAAAATGCAGGAGAGAAAGTGGAAATCCTTGAGAATGGGAAGCATAAGCAAAGGCATAGAGATATAAAATAGTTGGCAAGTATAAGAACTTATAGGATCTAATTGGAAATTTAAAAAGCCAGAATAATGATGGAGAGTGAAACAAAAGTCCAAATCATGAAGACTGGTGTTTGCTATATGAAGTAACCTGATTGTAATATATGAACAATGATAAACCACCAAAGAGTTTTAAGTACAGGAGGAAGATTTCTCACGCAGAGAATCAGACCTAGCTGATTAAACTATTTTAATTAAATTAAACATTTTTAACAACTCATTTACTGTTCTCATTACAATTTCATTGATAATTTCAGGTGGTTCATTTCTGTACAGAAAAAAACCATAACAAGGAGGCACCAAACCTGCAAAACAAAAAGTGCAATCTCCAAAGCACATGGGAAGTGATCCAAGCTTCTGAAGACTTCAAGAAAACGACTCCTATGACAACACAGCCACCCAGCCCCTCCTTTTCACTGCTGCAGATAGGACAGAGAATTGTGTGCTTGGTTCTTGATAAGTCTGGAAGCATGGCGGTATGTTCGATGATGGTCCTCAGGATGCTGGTTTCACATTTGTATGATCTGATCTGGACCACAGATTGGAACTGGTTGGAAATAAACCCAGTCCTGAGAGTTAGGACAGTTACAGAAAAAAATCATTGGCATGGGAAGAAGCCAGTCCACTGTACTTAACAAAAATTTAGAATCAAGTGTATCATACACCAAATTAAATTATCTTTCAACTATGAACAAGCAGCTGATGAACTGAACAGACATATTATCTTTTATGCTTCACTGTCACTGCTAAGGTCTACAGAACCAGTACCAAAGCACTGAACTAATGATAATCTAATCTGACTTTTATCTTTTTGGGTATTAAAATACAACCCAAAGATGTTACAAATATAAAGTAGAGATTTCCCCTTAAAGATGGATGTGACTTGAATAAGCTTGTCATTTATGTGATGTTGAAAATAGCCACTTCCAAATTTCCTGTTCTGTTAAGTCTGCCCACCTAAACCAGTCTGACTGCTTTTCTTCTGCTTCTCCATTTAGATTGATAGCCGCCTTCAACGACTGAATCAAGCAGGCAAACTCTTCCTGTTGCAGACTGTTGAACAAGGGTCCTGGGTAGGGATGGTAACATTTGACAGTGCTGCCTACGTAGGAAGTGAACTCATACAGATAAACAGCGGTACTGACAGAGACAAGCTCACCAAAGCTTTACCCACTGTGGCCTCAGGAGGAACATCCATCTGCTCTGGGCTTCAAACTGCATTCACGGTGAGACAAGTTCCACTACTGAATTTTGCCAGTGTTGCAGTTAATGTTTTCTACAGAATTCCTTTTTCCAATTTTTTCATACCTTCCTAGTGTCTGGCTGATGTAGAACTGCAGGCAAAACAGTGATTCAATTAATGCAAAATTATTTGCATTACTATTGCTAGCTCTTTCATTCATGTTTTTGTACTTTTCTATATCTGTGCATTCATGCTTTTCTGCATGCATGTTTGCATCCAAAATACTCATAGCATGCCTTCTACAAGGCATACCTTCTACATACTAGGCATTAAGACTACAATTAAGGCCAAGCAGACACCTTGCCTCTATAACAGAACTTGTGATCTTATTGGAAGAGATATTAACCACAGTCACACAAGTAAATATAATTCATAAACTATAACAAGTACTAAGGAGTAAAGTTACACAGGTATATAAGTAACACTTCTATGAGGAAAAACAAATGCATTCTGAATTCTGATAAACATTGAGGTAGCTAAGTATTCCAAATGTCTGGGCATGTAGGACCTCCTTTTGAACAAATATTTTACTATTGACATTATGTACTGCAATTATGATTGTATTGGGGAGTCTATTCAAAAGCTATCTGATTATCAGCTCACTTCATCCTTCAACTTAAATAGCATTGTCTCCCCATTTTCAACAGAATTAAGGATAACATTTCCTAATATTTAAGATCTTTCTTAATCTAGCCTCTATCTTTCTAGGCTTCAGTCCTCTCTTTGAGGCTTCCTATGTTTAAGCAAGTTGGATCACCTGTCTGAACGTCACACTTTGCCACTTTCCCGCAGCTCTGTCTCTTCCTCCCTTGGTATCTTGAATCACACACATTCTTTACGAACACCAACCTACTTTTTGACAGCATTCCTGACCCAGTTAACTCAGTAGATTCTCTTTTGAAGTCCTCTGACTTCTAAAAGAATTTATCATAGGACTTCTATGCTCTGCTGTCTTTTTTGTTTTTTAAAAAGACAGGTTCACTAAGAAAAGGAGAAAATGAGAGGCACTTTCATTGTTACAGGAGCGTGCAGGAGAATGCCTCTTAATCGAAGGCTTTACTTGAGCAAAATCCTTCTTGAGGCTGCTGGCAAAGTATCTTTCACAGAGGAGTTCTCATTACGTTCAATTATTTGATTGCATTAATAACACCTGCTGCTTAATCACCTCCAGTATAGAAAACAGTGTTCTATGTTTATTCAGAGGGTTAGTCCCATGAAACAAAGAATGGAAGGGTGGGAGGAGGTTTGTGTTAGCTCTCCAGTGTTGGGCAAGTCTGCCCTCTGTCTGCTTGTTGTGTTTATGACATGTCCATGGAGCTGGCCCAGATTCCCATGAAGCAGCAGGAACATTTCATTTTAGCTCATGCTGTTTGATGTGGACCCTGGACTCAACCATTTCTTCAAGTGTTGTTTCTCTCGCTCTTCTATTCCTTCTTAAAATCCAGATCCTAAACATGGTTTCTATTTTGGCTCAGTCAGTTGTCAAGCCCTTCTTCAAACACTTGTGTATGTCTGGGTTCTCTAGTCTTTGCTACTCACCCCAACTTTGATTACAAAAGCAAATGAGGAAAAACTAAATCACGGATTTCTCATTCTGAACTCTTGATATGTAAAATCCTATGGGAGATGACTAAAGCCAGATGGCTTGGTGCGGTCAAGAAAGAACCTACTCCATATTTTCTGTTCAGATGTATGAGAGAAAATGAGGGAATTAGAACACTTCTCCTGTCCAATAGAGTCCAGACGTGGAGTTGTAGGAGTTTGTGTGTGACTTTTTGGGTGGTGAAGTAAAGGGTCTTGGATCCTACACTGTCTTCAAGGTTCTCAGTGGCCCCAGCTTATGAGCCCAGGCAGGAGTGTCCTGGTCTTCTGGCAGTCTGGTGAGGATGATCACTGGATGTTGCTTGTTTTTTGTTTTATCAGGGCCCGTTGGTCTTCCCAAGCTAACTCACTTTCACTATTGCTCTCCTATTTGAAACAAGACACTAAACACCCTCACATCCTCCAGCCAGTATTTGGATAGGCTGTTCATCCCTCAGCTTTATGACAAGATGACCGTTTAATCTGCCTCTGTCTCCCCTATAGGATATATTGGAACCTGTGCATGTTTTCCATGACACATAATGGAAACAATGCTTGGGATTAGGAAATCCAAACTGGGTTCTTTTTCAGGCCTCTCAGGCTCCACAGCTTAGTCATATGGTCATGTGCACGGTTGATAGGTTCTTGGTCCCTGGGCTACTTCACATAAATGCAGTCACTGTTGTATTGGCTTCCCTTCTGTGGTAGCCCCTTCTCAGTTCAAACAGAGTGGGACACATCTCTGCTTTTCTTTCAACCAACTTAAGATGCCTTCCTTTCCTGAGAATCTAGACCAGAAAGGGGAGAAACTTAGACTTGGTTGCTTATTTTTCTTACTCTTGTGCCTCTTTTTTTTTTTTTTTTTAAAGATTTATTTATTTATTCATACAGAACTGGGGTACAGGCCAGAGGCTCAGGGGCGGTGAGAGGCTTCACCAGAGACAGAGTGGGGAGCAGAACAGGCAGATTGACGAATCAGGCAGATTGACGAATCAGGCAGATTGACGAATCAGGCAGATTGACGAAGTACACTGCTGAGGGAAGCAGCGGGCGGGCCAGGAGAGGTCTGGCTCGCCATGTGGTCTCCTCCGGGGAATCGAACTCATGCGGAAGTGGCTTCAGATTCTCAGTGCTGCGCTTTAACCCGCTGCGCCACCAGGGAGGGCCACTCCTGTGCCTCTTTTAAGGGGAGTATCAGCCCTTGCATTTCTCTTCCTATTTTTAAAGTCTACTTTTCCTTCTATTATAATCTCATCCAATATTGGCCAGAACGGGTATTTCTGGTCTTTGTCTTCCAGGACCCACTGAACATAGGTGTCCTGGCTCCACTAGGAAATAGGGATGAATAAGAACAAAGTTTTTGCTTTAACCAGGGGGGATATTAAAATTGATAATAACTGACTATCAAAAATTAATGCCAGCCATAAGCAGCTGGTCTGGTTAGACTGGTGAATATCGAATAAACTAAAATCTATCTTGGGTCTAAAATCCCCCAAGTAGAAACCCCTTGAAGTGAGGTTGGTTTCTGAAGGCATCTGAGAACCCCTGAAAGTCTATCAAGAAGAGAAATCATGAAAGGTAAACTAGAAAGATTCTTTTTGCTGTTTCCCCAGTGCTGCTCCAGTCCCACCTTATAGAACCCTCTCTGCAAGGCTAAGAGAAAACACCACTGTCAAGTTCCAGGAATGTTGCTAATTTAAATTTGCATCATTTCCAGACAAATATTGTTTGGTCCTTCCCAAACACTTCTGAAATTCCACCCTCTGGAATTTCTCTGCTCTACTCCTAAAATTGAAGTTTCCTCAAGCAACTTTGCTGCCTTGAGTCAGATAACTCATACCCTGAATTATGTCCTTAGGTGATTAGGAGGAAATACACAACAGATGGAGCTGAAATAGTGCTACTGACTGATGGGGAAGACAATACCATAAGTGGGTGCTTTAACCAGGTGAAACAAAGTGGAGCCATCATCCACACAGTTGCCTTGGGACCCTCGGCAGCGCAAGAACTGGAGGAGCTATCTAAAATGACAGGTGAGTCATAGCCTCTGACCTCTTCCACTGCACAGGTATCCAGTTAACTTGAAGAGAAAGAGAAGGGTGGGATAAGGACAGTTAATGGTAATTTTATTGGGCCACTGGCTGTTCTTGCTCCCAAATGACCATTAGCCCTGACTCATCCATTATTTTATGGCCTTGGTTTTAGGAATAGTGCAGTCTGGAAAAGATGAGACCAGCACAGCACCCTGATGAGGACTTGGAACTCTCTTCCCAAACACTTTATAAAGACTGGGAAGAATCTGATATGTTAATTAGGAAACACTTCCCATTGACAGCAGGTCAAGACACCCTAAGGGATAACTGATAAGCCACTGGTTACATGATGCCATGACAAGTGTGCTTTATTAGCAAGAGAATAAAACATTAAGAAGAGAAGCTTTATCTGGTGAATAAGGGTACAGGAAAATATGAGTTGTGATGTTAACAAGGAGGGGCAGAGGAAGGGCAAAATGACCTGCTGGAATCACACACCCAAGGTCACTCTGAAAATGTAAAGATGATGCAGTTTCTCTATAGAACATTAATGTGTTGTGCTTCTAACTCCCATACACAGACAGACAGTTAAAATAGACCCCATGTGTCCTGACCTCTTTAGCAGAGTAGATGGGCACACTTTCTTTTTAAACTTAGGGTCAGTCATTTGGCTTCATGGGTTCTCCCATATGTTAGTATATGAGCTTCATAACAAGTTTTATGACATTAAATTTGGTCTGTCAGCTAATTTGTAAAAAGTGGTCAGTTGACTGATGTTGAAATTATTTAATAGGGTTATAAAATTCTTGTCAACTTCTGAGTTTACCTAGATACCTATTTGGTGTTGATATATTGACACTTCAGTAGCCTATACGATGATTATTTTGTATATTATGCTATCTTAATAACCAAAGTGTTGCAATAACTAAAATACCTGCTTTCTCAAAAAGTAACTTGTGATAATATAATTGCATTTTAGGAGGTTTACAGACATTTGCTTCTGATCAGGCTCAAAACAATGGCCTCATAGATGCTTTTGGGGCGCTTTCATCAGGAAATGGAGCTATCTCCCAGCGTTCCATTCAGGTCAGAGCTCTTTCTCATGTTTTTAAAATAAAGATAACCATTAAAATCTCCATTTTGGCTAACAATTTGAAATTATACATTTTTCTAGTAGTGAATGCAAGTTAAAATGGAAATTTCAGTCCAGTAGTAAACATTATTCATAAAATGCAGCACTACTCATTTAGACAAGGCAATTTGTGTTTGTTGAAATAATGCTAAGTGATTTCCCCCATAGAATCTAACAACATAAAACATGATGGATTCAAAATTTATTTTTAAACACCTGTTAATAAGTACTGGTAAAAATATAATTGGCTTAGAATTATCTTTGGAGTAGATAATTGCAATACACATTTTCTGGGATAAATCTCCAGGGATTATTTACTCTCTTTTCCCATTACCTCAAGTCCCCAAATTTGCCAAGATTTTCATGTATTGGCTGGAAAATGCTTTGTACCATGAAAATAGTGACAATTCAACACCTGAATCCTGGCTTACGTCTTCCATTATCTGTAACCATAGACAAAGAACTTCACTCTCTGTCTCAGTTTCTCAGTCAGATATAACAGAAAACTTCCACAGATCTTTCTCATTCTAAAATTTCAAAATCAAAATTTTAAAAATCTTAGAACTTTAGAAAAAGAACAAGTGTATCATAAAGTACTCTTCAGTAGCTGCAAAAATTATTTACATGAATTTCTAAACTAGTGTGAGTGAATAATCAACACTCAACTGGGTGAATTATACTTTTACCATGAAACTTTGGATAAAGGTAAAGGAAAAATATAATGACAGCCAAATACTGACAGATATCTAAAAATGGGCTTTCTAGTCTGCCAATGTAGCATTTATTTAAAAAAAGACATCAACAACTATATTTGTATGTGCTATTCTACCTAAGATTAAAAAAAATTAAAGAGCCTGGTTTAGAAATGGGAAGGATGCTTAAGAAAAATAACTAAATTAATGAAAGTATACTCAAGTAGTTTCTGCCTATTATTTTTGTATTTTAGAAGCTTAATAAAGAGAGAGAAATGAGGACTGATTTATTCACCTGCTATAACAATCAGATTTATCAGTCCTACCTCCAAATAGACATTTCAGTATGTAAGGCCATAATTTATCTATGATCCTAGATACCTTGAAAGTCATCCTATCCTCTAATGAATTATCAATTTAAGGACAATAAATAATCATCTAACAGAAAATGCACAAGATCTCATTTCTATTGAAGTCTTGTTAACCCTTTTCTACCTCAATCCCTGCTCCAAAGTGCCTTAACCCATCTCCAAACAAGTCACCATTAGCCATGGACTTGCTTTGTTTATATTTACAGCATTTACATTGGTTATCTGCAATCCACATGTGGTTGAAAGTAAATGTCAGTCAGTCCCCTCAGGGCTTCTAGTCTAATTCTTGAAATGAACTGTATACACTAGGAAGAGAAAACAATGTAAGAATGAGATTTTATAGGAATTCCTAGAAAGATGAGGCTATTACCAGCTGATCAGAAAGTGATAACTTAAGTAAATTTAAGGGTGGGAAATGCTTAGACAAATAGAGATAAACATATAGACTTACAGGAAAACAAGAGCATATTCTAAAGTCATAGACTTGGGGATTCATGAGGATCACTTGGGGAAGTAGTCTGATTTGTGTGTAAGAATAAACATTATGGCAGGTAAAACTAGACAGAAAATTTGCCGTGGGATTGTAATATAGCCTAAATACCAAGTCAAAGACTCAGGCATCAGTGAGAGATTTTTAATAAGGCAACTCGGAGTTGTGGGCAGAATTGTAAAGGTTGTATAATGGAAGCAATATTTCCCAGAAAATAAGTTGTTTTTTTTCTTAACAGCTTGAGAGTAAGGGCTTAACCCTCCATGATACTCAGTGGATGAATGGCACAGTGATTGTGGACAGCACTGTGGGAAAGGACACTATGTTTCTTATCACCTGGACAACAGTCCCTCCCCAAATCCTTCTCTGGGACCCCACTGGAAAGAAACAAGAAGGAATTTTGGTGGACAGAGAATCCAAACTGAGCTACATCCAAATCCCAGGCATTGCCAAGGTAGAGAGTCAACCTTTTTTCCTCTGACAATTTCTTAAAAAAAAAAAAAAGAAAGAAAGAAATGTTGACAGTAATTATAGCTTTAAATGTGTATGGTTACTGAGAGTCAATACTTAATAAAAAAAAAAAAAAGGAAGAAAGAAAAATTTTCATCTAATGGAAATCACAGGTGAAGAGAAAGGAAATTGGTGGTGTTTTCTCCAAGTGCTAAAAAGGGAGTCTTCAAATTATATAGTAGCAAGATGCAAAATGATCCTTGAAGTTTCAGGGTCATGGAAATTATTTCATCTACCCCAAGAACCCATCATTTTGATCCTGTTCTTGTGAAACCAAGATAATGATATGGACACAAGATCTGACTTGATTTTCTTCAAGTAGGGGTTTTCTTAACAAGAACATGCACATAGAACAAATAGCAAAAATTTCTTTGACTCACAGTGCAATGATCTTAGATATGCTTGCATTTGCTTGGACTAGCTAAGCTCTTCCTATAGGTGGCACTGAACTCAGCAGTATGACACCTACAATTATTCCTTAGAAATATCTCCATTTGTTTTGATCAGGTTGGCATTTGGAAATATAGTCTACAAGGAACTTCCCAGACCCTGACTTTGACTGTCACCTCCCGTGCATCAAATGCTACTTTGCCTCCAGTTACAGTGGCATCTAAAATGAACAAGAACACAGGAAAATTCCCTAGCCCTATGATAGTCTATGCAAAGATTCACCAAGGAGCCACACCTATTCTCAGGGCCAGTGTCACAGCCCTGATAGAATCCGTGAATGGGAACACAGTTACCTTGGAATTATTGGACAATGGAGCAGGTAACCACCCAACCACCTTTCTTTTTTAAAGGCAGCCGGGGAACAGCAGGTAGGAGTAACCTAGTGAGAATAGAAGCAGAATCCAGCACTAGGGGTTTGGTTGGGAGAGTCCTTTGTTTCCCATAAATTCCTATGTTTCAGAAAGTCAGATATTACTAAGAATGGCCAGCCTTCAGCTTTTGCAAAGCCAAAGATTTATAAGTGGCTCAAGCTCAATAGGTTCATAGACTCCAGGAAGTAGCCAGAGGGATTTCACACTCCCCAAATTGGGAAGGAGGGAAATAGGTATTTCATGTTAGGTATTTGTGTGAAGATTTTCTAGATATAATATGTACACATACATTTATCCCTTCATAATTGTCTTTACCGCCCACTTTGAGATATTATTATCCCTACATTACAGAAGAAACTTAAGCTTTTACATTTAGAAAGCAACATTTCTCTTAGCATGATTTTGTTCATTTTGGGAATATAAATTACCAAAGAAAACAAACTGACAAAGCACATCAATCATGATTCTTATACTTTGTGAGTAATATACTATTTACCAGAGGAAATAGAGGGTAAGGAAGAAGGTATTTGGGAGAGGAGGGAATAGAACAGTGACAATAGGGCATTGGTGGAGAGTGAGTGAAACATGTCAGTAATGGAGGTATGAAGTACTCCTAAAATTATAGTTATGTAAACAATTAACAAGTGAATTTTGAAAAGCAGCAGAGATTCCTGTATTTATGTCAACTTCATATTATCTAGCTCCCACAGTGAAATCTTGCCCATTTAAATCTCTAACAGAAAAAGAGCATTCTATGCATTTTTAGAATGACCCTGATTGCTTTCTGTGATGCAAATAACTGAGCTAAACAAATTTTATAATTTCTTATCTAAATGTACCCTGCGGGAAAATGACAAATTTTAAATAATAATGCTATGACATTTTTTCTCCCAATTATATATTGCAATTCAATTCAACTCAAAAGATATTTATTGAGTAATTAGTTATCTTATGTTATGGTAAATATAACAGACACATGACATGACCTGTAATTTTAAAAGGAAAGACAATTCAGCTCGACAAGATGCACAAATAGGAAATAAACACAGAGACATAGGTTAAAAAAAAGTAGACCTCATTCTTAACATAGTCAAATCTTAAATTTTTTTGAAGCTATTGCTTTTTTATCTATGCTTTTTTAGCTCACATATAAATTGGAATTGTAAACTGTTCAGTTGCCTTTAAGATATCCAGTAAATCCCTCATTTCCCTGTCAAGGTGCTGATGCTAGTAAGGATGATGGTATCTATTCAAGATACTTTACAGCTTATGATGAAAATGGCAGGTACAGTGTAAAGGTGAGAGCCCTGGGAGGAAGTACTGCAGCCAGACAAAGGGCAACACACCAGCAGAATGGAGCCATGTACATACCCGGCTGGATTGAGAATGGTAAGTGCCAGCACACCTCCATTGATAAAAAAAGGCTTGGGTGGTACCCAGAGGAAACCCTTAAGCCTATGGGAAGAATGGTGCAGGATTAAATCAAGGTTTCTCAACCTTGGCATTATTGACATTTGGGATCAAATAATTCTCTGCTTTGAAGGGCTATTGTAGGCTATTTAGTGTCATTTCTGCCTATTACCCATTAGAAATCAGAAGCAGCCCGCCAAAATCATCAGGTAACATCCATTGTCTCCTAGATGGCATAGGGAAAGGTGCTTTAAAAAGATGCCATTGTCTCCAAAGCTTTTTCACATATTTCAGCTTATTTTCATTTGTCCTTTTTTGAGTTATGGGAAGAAGGCAGGTGGAGATAGTGGTTATATCTAGTTTTATACCCAGTGTTTTACTGACATTAGTACCTCTCATTCTTCTAAATACCCTGTTTTACAGATGGGAAAATAGAAGCTAATGAGGTTACTGATCTACATAACTATAGTGATAGCATGCATCTTGGTATTGGGAAACCATGTTCTTCCTCTATCCCTATTGGTGACTCAAATACTAATCCCAAAACCAGATTAATGTAAACCACATATGAAGACCAATCTGTCTTTATAGCCAAAAGTTTTTTTTTTTATTTTTATTTTTTAAGATTTATTTATTTGCATACAGAGCAGGGGTACAGGCCAGAGGTGCAAGGGTGGTGAGAGGATTCACCAGAGACAGAGTGGGGAGCAGAACAGGCAGATCTACGAAGTACACTGCTGAGGGGAGCAGTGGGCGGGTCAGGAGAGGTCTGCCACACCATGTGGTCACCTCCTGGACAGGCGGGGATCGAACTCATGCAGAAGTGGCTTAAGCTTCTCAGTGCGGTGCTTTAACCCGCTGCGCCACCAGGGAGGGCCTATAGCCAAAAGTTTTAAGCACCAATGAAGTAGCAAAAATAAATCCTGAGTGGTGTCATGATAGGGCGTTATATACTAAACTTATTGGAAAAGAGAGAGCCCTCTCAATGAGTAGGACAGTGTCTTATTTTCAATCCCAGGTTACTTTTCTACAACCTTTCAACAAGAATGCAAATAAAACTGGGACTGTTATCTGAACTAGGTTCCCATGCATTTATTGAGAAAAAAATCAGAAACAAAATTTTAAAGTACCTAACATAAAACATGTCAGAGAAACTGCAATCTAGTAAGATAAAGCACAAATGTGGAGAAAGCAAAAAAGGCATGGGATGGATAATGAAGTTAATTCTTGAAGGCCCAGATGATGGATTACAAGATAAAAAAGAAAACTAATAAACCAACATTCGGTGGAAGAGATTTTGTAGAGCAATTTGAGAATATTGAAACAGAAGTAGTTTTAATGTCTGGGTAATATAAGGATAGCTAAAAAGATGGGAAAGAAAATTTCAGGAAAAATATTGTGAATATAATTCTAAAAGTGATTCCATTATGCACCCACAAAATGGCTAAGATTACTTGATTTTTTAACTTTTTCCCCTTTGATGCAACCTGCTTTGGAATCTTTATTCCAATTAGTTAACATGAATTCTATGTGTGGGAGAAAATAGGGACAAGGAGAGAGTATGAAGAGGGTAACCTGGTAACAAAAGAGGGAACAACACAACATAATGGTGTTGCTTATCATGTAATGTAATGCAGGCAAAATAAAATGGAACCCACCAAGGCCGGAAATTAATAAGGATGACCATCAAGGCAAACAAGTATGTTTCAGCAGAACATCTTCTGGAGGCTCATTTGTGGCCACCAATGTCCCAATGGCTCCCATACCTGATGTCTTCCCACCTTGTCAAATTACCGACCTGAAGGCACAAATTTCTGGGGAAAGTCTCATTAATTTGACGTGGACGGCACCTGGGGATGATTATGATCACGGAAAAGGTAAATTAAAAAAGGAGTGAACCCTGTAATGCTTGGGAACCAAGCAGAGGTGCAGAAGGGGGTGAGGCAGACAGGAATGTTGTCATGTACATAGAAAGCAGAAGGGTCTTGAATGCCCACTGGCATGAAAGGGCAAGATTGTTT
>NW_004567109.1:53080041-53088701 GCF_000260355.1 Condylura cristata
ATATATTTTTACATCTTTTTTATTTTTGTAGAATGTATGCTTTCTCATCTTGGTATAGTCCCCATGAAATCCCCACCACTAATTCACCCATGTACCATCACTATAGTTCCTGGTCAGTAATAACCTCTGGATTCTGGAATAGAACATCAATATTCTAGATTAGGAATAGATCAGTATCTGTGGAACAGAGCTGCCCTTTGGAAACAACCTGTTTCTACCAGCAATTCTGCTCCTAGGTATCTACCCAAAGGACACAAAAAATCAATAATTCAATAATTCAAAAAGATGTGTATCCTTATCGCTGCCATATTTACAATAGGGAAAATGTGGGATCAACCCAAATGCCCAAAAATATATGACTAGATAAAGAAGATGTGGTGTATCTATACACAATGGAGTATTACTCAGCAACCAAAAAAGATAAACGCTATCAGCTTTCTTTTGCCTTTCAAAGTGCAATGTGAGGACTGCATGGGTGTCATAAATGCTTAGAAAGAATGTAGATCCTCAGGCTCCAGACTAAACCAGAATCTGCGTTTTAAGGCCCCTGGGTTATCTGCACATTCAAGTTTGGGAAACACTTGTACTTAAAGCTCCTTTACAAATAACATCAGTAGGAATTAAACAACCTCTTCTCTCAGTCAGATGTCATGCCTAGAAATACTGACCAAGGCTTTAAGTGCTACCTGATTCAGTTTTGCATTTGTTGCTCTGTTGAGATACACAAATGGGAACATAAAAAGGATGGTAGTATTTATAACTACGGACTGGCCATTCCACTTATTCACAGACTCTTTATGAGAAAGGAATATAGTTTCTAACACATTTTTAAAAATTCTTCAGAATTACAAGTAATCTTTATGTATTTTTTTTTTTAGCTTATAAGTATATCATCAGGATAAGTACAGATATTCTCGAGCTCAGAGACAAGTTCAATGATTCAGTTCAAGTGAACACTTCTGACCTCATCCCAAAGGAAGCCAACTCTCAGGAAGTCTTTGTGTTTAAACCAGAAAACATCATTTTTGAAAATGGCACGGATCTCTTCATTGCTATTCAGGCTATAGATGATGTCAACCTGAAGTCAGAAATATCCAACATTGCACGAGTGTCTCTGTTTATTCCCCCACCAACTCTTCCAGAGGTACCTACACCTTCTCCTCCTTGTCCTGATATTCACATCAACAGCACCATTCCTGGCATTCACATTTTAAAGATTATGTGGAAGTGGTTAGGAGAAATACAGCTAACCTTGGGCTGAGATAAATAAGCCATTTATTGTTTTCTGGGCTATCAAATTTTCTAAAATGTATTTTAGATTTCTTGTAGAGGACAATGCAATGAAATAAAATCCAAAACAACTGGATATGGATGTGTAACACCTATCTTTTCAACTCCAAAAGCTTAATTATTACTCAGTGATTAATGATTCTGAATACTAGAAAGAAGGGGTGCTTACTTCAATAAATGGAAGCATGTTTTATTTCACTTTTAAGGAATGTTGCTAGTTAAGGAATATGTAATTACATATGAAAATGTCAGAAATGCTCAACCAATTCAAATTATTAAAAACTAAAAGACATCACTTGGTATAGAGGAGCTATGAATCAGAGTCATTAAGATGATGTGTTGCTTTCCTTAGATTTGGACAAGGATGATGCACCAAATCTAAAGAAAGGGAGAGATTATATTGAAGGAAATAATAGCATGGTAAAGGCAATCATCAATTCATAAGAGCTGGTAAAGTTTAACACTAAAGTAGTGTGAGATGAGGTGTTAAAGTAGGTTCAGGTCAGGTGTGAAGGGAAAATAATTGACAAATAGACATTTACTGTGCACTTTGCTCCAATGATCTTTTATATGCATTATCTCATATAGTGCAATTCAGTTCATTCAACTGCCTACTGTATGCCAGGCAAATATTAGGTATTGAGTATAAAAAATAAGATTTGGCCTTGCATATGTGAGTCATAAAGAAAAATTGGTAATTTTTAAAAATCAGATGGCAGATATAATTAAAGCTATGTTTGAGACAGAGGACTTTGAGAGCACATGAAGGGTGAGTAAAGTTAGGAGTGATTATGGACACTAAAGATGAAAGAGGGAGAAGAAAAGGGGAAAAAAGGAAACAAATAGGTTTAGCAGTATGGCAGATCCGATCAAGTACCAATCACAGATTTCTTCATTTGACTGAGCCTCAACTCTTGTTGAAAGGTTTCTTTTCCTGTAGAAGAGACAGCTCCTTCTCCTATAACCCTAGTGCCAGAGTTGGTGGGAGGAGTATTCTTAAAGCTCCTATTTGTAATTTCCAAGCTAGGACTTTACTCCTATGGTCTCATATTGTTTTATTTTTTGAATTCTCCATCCTGTGCCACTGACTCATGCCACATTTCTCCATCCTGTGCCACTGATTCATGCCACACTTCATCCCTTCCTTCACAATCATCTACTCATCTCACCGAAGACATAGCCCTGAGTCATAAGACTCCTCTGTCTATAAATTAGGTTGTCTGGTCTCTGAATCTGTCTGGGTGAGTCAATCAATATCTCAGCCTCAAGATTCCTTGCTTTATCTTCTAAACTTCAGGAAATTGTGTTAGGTCACAAAAGTGCCTTTTTGTAAATTAAAAATGGGAGAATAGGCCCTCCCTGGTGGTGCAGCGGGTTAAAGCACAGCACTGAGAATCTAAAGCCGTTTCTGCATGAGTACAATTCCCGCCTGCCCTGGAGGTGACCACATACCACATGGTGTGGCAGACCTCTCCTGACCCGCCCGCTGCTCCCCTCAGCAGTCTACTTCGTAGATCTGCCTGTTCTGTTCCCCACTCTGTCTCTGGTGAAACCTCTCACCCCCCCTGAGCCTCTGGCCTGTACCCCAGTTCTGTATGCACACATAAATAAAAAATTTTAAAAAAAAAAATGGGAGAATACTGGCAATTCAGGTGGTTTGACCTAATACAGCCCTGGCTATAATTTTGACACACCAATGACCTCAAAAAGCTCCACCTATGAAATCTAAAAAGTCAAAAATCTTATTCTTGTCACAACATCCTCTGAGTTGTAGACTTACTACCCTATTGAGCTGACTCTGTAACTTCAACATAATCTCTCATCATTTATCTCTTTTCACTAAGTCAAGAATCACCTGAATATATAGCCCCTGTATGTCACTTCAAATATTCCCTGACAACACCTTCAATTACCTTATCTACTTATCACACTGCTCTTAAAAATCTCTAGCTTTTCACTAAGTATATTGTAAGTGTGCTTATGTCATTCATTTATCCATTTAATGGATTTCTTGAAGTGCTCACATTATGTCCCAATTGCTATGTTAGATTAGGATAAAATGGGAAAACAAGCCAGGTATGGCTTCTGCTTCCAAGGGAATTACAGCCAGCTGGCATACAAATAAGCAAACAATTATTAAGAAAGCAGAGGATGTAGGCACTATGTTAGGGGAAGCATCTATTTTAAGAATCAATGGTTTGGCAGCTAATCCACATATTACATCTGCCAGAGGAAGTAATGCTTCTCATGCTGCAGTGTCTTCATATAAAGTATAGAATTATGAGGAAAAAACAAGCCAAAGAAAAGAAAGAATATGCCCCGAATCAGTGAGGTCAAAGTGTGTATGAGTGTGAAGCTGGACTCCTGACAGTATCTAGTATGTAAACAAAGCTGGACTCCTAATAGTATCTAGTATGTAAAGTGAGTAAAATTTAACTGTAAAACAAAACAAAACCAAATGCTATTACATCTTCTATCTTGCACAAAATCTTCTGCCAGATGCCCTCTGGAGTGATTCTAGGAATCTAACTCTTCTCACTTACTTGATATCTAATGATATAAATATCAGCAAAATAAAATATAAGCATAAAGTATAATTTAAAAAATTATACTTTAAAAACAATACCAGACATATGGCCTCAAGTGACTTTACATGGTTTCAGACCTTTTGAAGGAATGCCACAATATTTCCAAAGATCATGTTTTCTAAGCACATTTGTAACAGTGAGTAATACAAGAGAAAACAATCAACAGAACTATGTTCAAGGAGGTTCCCATCAAATTTTCACAAAAACAATGAAAGTTGACAATCCAGGTAAGAATTAAAAGAATGATGTTAGGAAATTCATTCAATTAGAAAGACAGCAATGTTTAGTTCCTGCAATTGTGAAAGTTTATTAAATCAGGACCAGGCATCCCATGTAAAAATGGGAACAAATCAAATTGTTCTTCCTATCCTATTTTAGTTGTTAGTAAAGATAAATCTTTTCTTAAATTTCAATGGTAATTCAAATCCATAAGGGAAAAAAAAAACTCAGAAAACAAACAAAAAAATATGTCAAAAGGTATAAATTCCTATATATATATGTAACAAAAATTTAAATACAGAAAGTACAAACAATAAAAAAGTAAGTTTCACGACCTATTTTTACTATATTTCCAGGGTCACTTCCTAGGGCTTATTGTGTATCATTCCAGAAATAAACTAAACATCTACCTGTACACATAGATTATATGCTATGTTTTTAAAACACAAAAAGGAATGTAGTATACATACATTCTTGGCCTTATTTTTTATTTAATATTTCTTAGAGATCATTTGTTTTCAATTCAGAGTTGCCTCAGTCCTTTTCATGGCTGTGCATATTACATTATGTGTACATAAAATGTACAAATTCCTATGAGTCATGTGGATATAATGTACAGCACAGTAATGATAGTTAGTGATTCTGTGTTGTATTTGAAAGTTGCTTAGAGAGTATATCTTCCCAGGCAGAAGGGAAAATCCCTTCACTCCTCTGCGTTCTTGTACGGTAAACAGCACAGATTAATATCATGCAGAATTGTGATACAAAGTTCAAGTATAATTACCTCTGTATCAAGAATTTACATTTAATCTAAAATAAATTTAGCAACTGAGGATTTATATCAAAGAATATAAAAGGAGTTTGGAGCATGAGAAGAGAGAGAAGTAGTTCACATGAGGGAATGACTACATGAAAAGCTTTGCCTGGAGTTGTTTGCTCTGCCTGAAGATGGATTTCTCTGATAAAAAGGTTATTTTCTAGATATTTCCCTCAGTCTAGGTTATTCACATTCTTTAAGGTTATGGTAATAGTTTCTTCCAGGCCTTGTATAGCCTCCATTGACCTTTGTTCCACATACCAAGGTACCATATGCAGGAAGAAGCCAGCTCTGAACATCTTGGGAAAAAGCCTGTGAATTTTTTTTTTTTTTTGGTAGTGGTGGGGAGGGGACAGAATGACCCTACAACATTAAAGTAATCATCACAAGAAAAAAAAAATCAATTTTTTTGTAATGCTATATGGGAAGAGATGTTAACTAGACTTATTTGGCAATATATACAAATCTTGAACTACCTGAATTAATATAACATTAAATGCCAACTATAGCTCAATTAAAAAAGTAAAAATCATGTGGTGAGCTATAGCATGGACAGAATGATTCAAATGGCAGAAGGCATGCCACATTCACATGTGACTGAGGCAGGCACCAGACCACAGCTAATAACCACCCACAGGATGAGACAGTGGGACCCAGGGCAGTATATCAAGGATATAGGACACCAATTTATCTAGTAAATCCAGTAAACTAGACCTTACTGTCTAAGGCATGGAAAGAAAAATACACTACCACCATCATCCCACCAACCAGGGGTTGGGATGTGATGGAGAAAAAGAGGAGGAGGAAAGAGAAGTGAGCAGGATTTCAGGGCCTTAGCCAAGAAGAGAATAGAGTTAGATCACATCCAACATTATTTGCTGTATTATGTTTTTTTTTTTAAAGGTTCAATAATCCAAGTTTTTTTTTAATGTTTTTTTTTTTTTTTTTTTAAGATTTATTTATTTATTCATACAGAACTGGGGTACAGGCCAGAGGCTCAGGGACGGTGAGAGGCTTCACCAGAGACAAAGTGGGGAGCAGAACAGGCAGATTGACGAAGTACACTGCTGAGGGGAGCAGCGGGCGGGTCAGGAGAGGTCTGGCTCGCCATGTGGTCTCCTCCGGGGCAGGCGGCAGGCGGGAATCGAACTCATGCGGAAGTGGCTTCAGATTCTCAGTGCTGTGCTTTAACCCGCTGCGCCACCAGGGAGGGCCTGCTGTATTATGTTTTAATAATAATAGCAGCCCCAGTTTTTTTTACTAAGTTCTAGGCACTAAGTATTTTTACATAATCAGATCACGGCCCCCATAATATTTGACAATCCTAGGGCAAAAGTACAAACAGAGATAGTATCTAAACATGTCCACATAAGTCAGCTTAACAAGCTAACAAAGTGTATTTCTCTATTATCCTGACAAATATGCCTTCATAATAACTTGGTAATCCAGGTTCAAATTTTTCTATCTTGTTAAGGCCATGCTTGAATATAAAGCAACTTTTTTTTGTCCTGCCCTCCCTGACACTAATCCTGATGCTGAAGACATCTGCTCATAGATCTGGTTCCTTCTACCACCATATTAATCCTTGCCCTTTGTCCAATTCTCTAATCTGGAAGTGCATGCACCTGTGATGCAATTTGCCCTGGGGAGAACTAACCCCTGACACTAAGTCAGTTCTGACCCAAGCAGACCATGGAAGGAGGATCAGTTACTTATCAAGGAATTTCAGGTTTCAGACACATAGAGTGTGTGGTATCTAGAGAGGGTGGAGAGATGGTAGGAGAAAGGACCACTCACTGGGTAGTTCTAATTACTTGACCCTACTGTCTCCTCACTTAAGGGAAAGAGCATAGGATCAGGGTCATGCCTTAAGTAGTATTTAACCTGGAGTTGGATAAAATCTGGAGAATAACTCTTTAATCTGTTCACTACAGTCTCTCTTGAAACAGAAACCCAATTGCATTAGGTCAACACCGTACACACCTCAAATTTAAATATTTTCTCCCCCTATAGCCAAGAAACACTTCCAGGCAGATTCACTGACAGGTTGGGTCCAGAAACAAAGTTGTGATTATTTAATGCTATTCTTAAAACATTAGCTTGAGGAGAAGAAAGGTAGAAAATTATTACTACTACTTTCCCTAGTAGTAATAATTAGAATACCTAGAATAGTAAGAACACTATTACTGAATAGTAATATATAGAAAAGCTAATTTTTACTTAGTATCACTATGTTCTAGGACTGTTCTAAGAGTTTCTGCTATATTAGCTCATTTTTTTTTCTTCACAGAAACTCAGTGAATTGAGTTGTTAATATTACCCACATTTTACAAATGAAAAGCTGAGGTCAGTAGTGATCCAACATTCCTAAGAAAAGAAAGTCACACAGCTAGTGATAAAGTCACTAACATTTTTAACCCAGTGTGATTGCTTTAAGCCATCCCTTTTTATGCACCGAACCATCCCTGTATAGGTGAGGTCGAGTTGCAGAACTTGGGTAGAGTTAAACCAATCAACCCAGACAAGAGGATCAGTAAATATTTCTAGAATAATAGTACAGTGAACTCCAAATCATTTCAGGTTATCAGATATAAGTAACTAAAATTTTTATTAGCCAGTTTTTCTTGCATTTTATTTTTCAAGAATTTTTGATGTCCCCATGATCATCCTCATTTATTTAAAAATTATGTAACCAAAGATCCATATGCAGGAAGCACTTACTATTTAATTCATTGACCTGTATACCTTCCTTAACTATACTTATACCAGGAACCAGGAAACATGGGGAAAACCCCACTGACTAACAACTGTTACAAAGGACTGTTCAAGTTAAATTTATAATTGTTCATCAATCAAATCTGCTAACTCAGTGTACAGAGTTATTGCCTAGCTTGCTTGCATGTTTGTTTATTAATGCTGATTATATGGGCCAAATTTGCTATATAACATATTCTTGTTGTCTAGTTAGTTTTGTTTTGTTAATGTTTACTTCTAGATAGGACTGGATCTAAGCAGAAACACATGTATGAAATATGCATACCTGTTAGTGACTTAACAGCCCTGAAAACTAGCAGTACATAACCAAGGAAACACAAACTGAATATCCTTAGCACTAGGACTGATTTGACTCACTCAATTCCTTTATCTAACAGTGAAGGTATATTTGAGCCCTAGATTTCTATATGCTATGAGCAAGTCCCTGATTGGTAATGACAATGAAATCCACATTACTAAATTTAGAAAATATATGGAACATGACTTATCAAGCTAACAAAGATAGATTTTTTATTGAGTTGACATTGCTTTACATCACTGCTTATGATTTAGAGGTACCGGAGCACACCCTTTAGATGTACATTAATGACTACATCACACCCACCAACAAGGCATTGAACTTCCATCATCAAGGCACATTATGTCCCTCCACGCTTCGCATTCCACCTTCTCCTCCTCTCCTCCTCTCATGTCTATAGTCAGATTTCTAGGGCTTGTTATTGTTTTACTTCTGTCTGATTTCTTTGTTCTATTTCTCTGTATTCCAAGTGAAAGTGAAACTGAACTATCCAATGTGAGTCTTTCCCCTTCTGACTTAATTTTGCTCCACATCTCTCTAGTTCACTGAGCTAAGTAATATACAAGTGTTTCCTTCATCTAAAACTTGTGGTTCCAGAGATAAAGTATGTTTTCCTTTAGAAACAACCAGTTTGCTTAAGAACAACCTTAGGAATTTTAAGTCTCTTCTGAAA
>NW_004567109.1:53090890-53092655 GCF_000260355.1 Condylura cristata
ATTCTGTAATGCTTTCCAATTTTTTACACTTAATATGTATCATTTATAATCAGAGCAGAGATGTTTATATATAAAAGAAAAAGACTTACAGATTACAAAACCCAAAACTTGTTGAGAACTAGACAACAGAAGGATGGTAACAGAAATTCAAAATGGCAACAAAGAACAGATACTGTGAAGACAGACAAAAGCAAGAGATGTGGAAAATATATAGCTTTGTAGCAAAAAACACAACATTCAGCAGAACCTCAGGAGCCATCATCCCACCTCTACAGAAATTAGAAAATTTCCAAGAACATATTGATCTCCAGAGGAAACCCCAAATGTTGAAGTATGGACTGGTGATACAGAGTTTACAGCTTAACTAATTCTAACATTAAACAGAAAATGTTACAGATGAACTTTCTCCATTTTCTTTTTCCAATAAGACATTACCATACCAATTTATCTGGAATTGATTACTAAAAATAAATGAAAAATATCGTACTTACCTCTGTGAAATGCCAGCAAGACACGGAGCAGGTCTTCTTTGATTCTGACAGACAAGTAAAGGCAAATCCTGGAGACTTCAGTGACTTTTTCAGGCTTTTAATGATCTTTCTACCCATCTGTCCTGAGGCAACCAGGTGCAAGGCAGGCAAGGAGGGTTGGGGGGCCAGAAGGCTTCATGCCTTTACTCTTTCTGGGTTCTCTGGCATTCTCCAGGATCCTCTTATCTGGCCTCTAACACTCTGTGCTGCAGAAGCCTCTGCTGCAGCCCTTATATGCTCAGCCTGCAGGCTCAGGTGTGCCCGCACCACACATCAAGTGCCACCATCACAGCTGTCAATCATAGAGGCTAATGGCGGAGGGTGGAAAAAATCCTGGTCACTTCAATTTACCCTACACTCTGAATATAATTGTGGCTCAATTAAAAAAAACAAACAAACTGTTTCTTTGAATAAAGATTTCGATTACGTAACCCTGGGGCCAAGTAGGAGACATTTTTAAAATTTTACTTATGTTTAACCGATGTAACTTTGGTATCTACCCATAAGGTATTATCACCATTGTGCACCCACAACCAACTCACCCATACTCCACCACCACAGACCATTATATCTCCCTCACTCCCAGTTCTTTCCCTTCCCTCACCTCCTCTGGAGGCATATGTAAAGATTCTGGCCACCTGCACTTCCTCTTCAATTTCATTACATTGCCAAAGTTATCTTGAATAAAGCCTAGCCAATAACTTCTCTTTGAGAAAGATAGCCATGAACATAGGTTAAAATTAAGTTTTAAAAATAAATGTATTAAGTTTCAGTTATCTGGAAAGTTCAGTGACAATATTTATTCCTGATTGATGACAGGCAATAAGGCTACCATACAGTCATATAAACAATAAGGAATATAGGACTGGCTGAAGCTGAGTCTCTCTGAACTACCTATATAGCAGCCTAATACAGCTGTCAATAGAGTATTTTCACCTGGCAACATTTCAGACGTTAGGAAATTATCCCCTATATAGCTTCACAATCTGCTCTAGATAGAAAAAGTTACTTGAAAAATTGATCCTGTATTGCTTCCTGGATAATCTGCACTAGGATTATCAAAGGAACTTACTTCCTGAAGGAAGTATCAATTGTGTCACTTCAGTAAATATCTGGAACAAATGGAAAAAGACCTTTGCCTAACTAAATTTCATTACAATTCAAATGTAATGTTTGCTGCTTTGCAAACAGTGCAACTTTGTATTCAGAAAATGAAAGTGACACAAGCTATGCGA
>NW_004567109.1:53094162-53096848 GCF_000260355.1 Condylura cristata
CTGTTCTGCTCCCCACTCTGTCTCTGGTGAATCCTCTCACCCCCCGCATCTCTGGCCTATACCCCAGTTCTGTATGAATAAATAAATAAATCTTAAAAAAAAATTGCATTTTAAGTTTAAAACACTTAGGACAATCTTGCAAACAACTCTATGAAATACCTTCTGCTAAAGTTAAAGCCAGTGCTAATTTTCCCAGCATAGAAGAATTAGAGAACAGTTGTTCCTGATTAGTGTGTCATGTCATGTGTTTCTCAAACTTCAGTGTTCCTACAAATCACTTGGTGGGCTAGTTAAAATATAAATTCTGGTTCAGAAGGTCTTGGACCCCAAGGTTTTTGATTTCTAACTACCTCCAGATAATGCCAGAAGGCCTCACTTTGAGTGACAAGAATTGAGATCTGTCTCCTATTTCTCACATCTTTGCTATTTGACCCTGCTCTCTAGCTATAATTGATTTACTCAGAATGGGCACCAGACTCAAGGAGACCTTGATCTTTTCCGGTTTCAAATGATTCACTCAGGGCAAGCATCTGATTTAAAACAAGCTTATCAAAGTTCTTCTCCCAAACTTGAAGCTTATCAAAGCTCTTAAACTAGAGCTAGGGGAGATAATCAATGTTCCTCTTGCAACAAAGCCACGTGTGTGAGGCTCATTACAGGACTAATTTCATCCATTTTCTTGCTGAAATGGGAAACCTAATATGAGCTGTTAAAGCCACAGGCCAACAGATGAGCAGAAACCTGGCTACATTCACATTCCTAAACTGCCAGTTCACACAAAATCGAGCTTTAGGGCCAACTTCACTCTTTTAAGATATACCTACTCTCCTACTGAAACATGATCAAAGACAAAAATATATGTATATTTAACTAACTTATATGAGTGGTTTCCTATCACCAAAAGTTTTTGCCTAAAATAATTACACAATACAAATGAATATTTCATAAAATAACTTGTTTACCTTAAGTTTCTGTTTTGAGCTGATTAAGCCATTCATTGTAATCTTATACAAAGAAACTATTTCCTGGATTTTTCTTTGTTACCAATTGGCTATTGGTAACAAAGCACCATCTATCACCTGGAACATAATATTTGTTGATTTGGATCCACTTATTCATGGAGCACAATTTATAAAGTATAGTGGGGACCGTGCTGGAGGCTGAGACTAATATTCTCTGCTCTTCTAGTGCCTTAGAATTTAGTTAGTGAAGGCTCTCCCTGATGGTGTAATGAGTTAAAGAATACAGTACAATGCTATTGTAGCCACTGCAGCATGAATTCAATCCCTGGCCAGGGCGGTGACCCACATAGCACAGCAGACCTCTCCTGTCTTACCATGCTTGCCTTAACAGTATATTTCAGTACATCTGCCTGTTCTGCTCCCCTTTCTGTCTGTGGTGAACCTCTCACCCCTCTTACCTCTGGCCTGTACCCCAATTATTATGCATAAATAAATATTTTTTTAAAAATTTAAAAAAGAATTTAGTTAGGGAGACAAAGGCACTTAATGTGATGTGATTTGACAACATATAGTTACAGGAACTTGAAGGAGAAAGCATCTTCAAAGGGGGAGCAACTCATCTAAGTTTTGGAAGACAAACAGAGAAGGAGGAACCTCAAGTCAGAAAGGGCCAAACAGGCAAGGGCATAGTAATGAGCAATAAAATGCTCCATGCAAAGATGCAAGTTTCCACATGCCCAAAGAGAAGGAAGAGAGAGCAGGAAGCTGAGATATAAGGAGGCTATGAGGAAGTAGTTAAGCTATAATCCAGCTTGAATAAACTAGTAAGTTGAAAAAAAATGTCAAAGATCTTGGACTTTAACCTGAAGGTAATGGGTGAAGGAATAAGAGAGCTGTAGCAAGATGCAATCATGTTTCATTTAGAAAGATTATGCTGCAGAACATATTATGAAGAATCAGGATAGAGACAAGGATCAGGATAAAAATTCTATTAGATCCGGGATGACAATATTTGAGCTAATGAGCTACTCAAAACTATAGTGAGGCAAAATAAAATAAGATTTTTCAGGTCAACTTATATTTTCACTTCCTATTACAAATATTCCATCTTTAGAATTGTTGTAATAGTTTCAATTTTTTCTCTTCCAACAGAAATGCCTTAATAGACTCTTGTGTTTTGGACTCAAACACCACCTCCCTGCATGTTGGGTTTTCTAGAGTTTAAATTATAAATTGATAGATTGTTGTTTTTGCTTATTGTGTGTTTAGTCAAAAAAAATTTTTTTTAATTATTTACTACATTTAGCCCCTATGACTTACTGGTTCCTCTGTATACATTTTGCTTCTGACTAAAGAACTTTAGCTTGTGTGTTAGGTGATCTGAGGCCTAATATTTCTGACATCTTTTTACTTTAGTATTTATGTGATAGATTATCTATAAAGATAACGAGTAATTACCTGTGGAAAGAAACTTACCTCTCCACAGGTAATTGCTAGTGTTTTTTGAGACTTGAAAGGGACAGACCAAGACAAAGAGGAAAAGGTGAACATCTGAGGATGTTCATGTCTAAAAGTATCTAACATCTTTGTTAAGCAGGAATAGAGGATTTTGACTGACAGGTATGCAGTTAGGTAAAATAAAAACTTAAGTGAAAAAATTAAATCTGGGCCCTCCCTGGTGGCGCAGCGGGTTAAAGCACAGCACTAAGAAGCTAAAGCCACTT
>NW_004567109.1:53097144-53104533 GCF_000260355.1 Condylura cristata
CAGAGGTGACCCACACGGCACAGCAGACCTCTCCTGACCTTCTTGCTGCTCCCCTGCAGTGTACTTCATTGATCTGCCTGTTCTGATCCCCACTCTGTCTCTGGTGATTCCTCTCACTGTCCCTGCACCTCTGGCCTGTACCTCAGTTCTGTATGCATAAATAAATAAATCTTTAAAAAGAATAAAATAAAAAATAAAAGGGCCAATGTTATTAAATATTCCTTTAGATAACCCCTAAACAAACAATAATTTTAAGTATGCAGTTGAAATATTAACTATATTTATATTCATAGCTCTTAAAGAGAATTGAAGCAACACTATTTTCTCATAAGTGTATTTTTATTTGTACTTCTGGTGAAAGAAACTTAAACTTAGGTCCTGTTCTTGGTTGTTTCTCATCAAATGAGCAAGGTCAGACTTCATAAGGGAGAAGGAAAGTGACTGAGAGAAATAGAAAAAAGGGAGGAAAGAGAATTTTGAAAGGTGGTTTTAGCAACTCCTGACAACTGGCCACATCTTGTTGACCTTCCTACAACTGATGTTCAGTCCTTTTTTTTCTTTTCTTTTGATTCCCTGAGTCAAAAACTTCCACTTAATTCCTTAAGTCAATTTGAGGTAAATTTCTGCTTACACTAGTAGTTAATTATTGCTAATAAATACAAAGAAAAGAGTGCAAAGGAGAAAGATTTATTTGAACTGGGAAGATTTTGAAGATTTTGTGTTGTAACTGGAAGTGAGACAAGGCCTACATCAAGTACAGAGAGCTAGGTACATAAGCATCATGATAAATTAGAGTGGTATATAAATACTTAATGTAAATAAATGTAAAATAAATTTAAAATCTATAAATAAAAGTAAATGTGGAAAGCAGAAAATTGACCTTGCAAAGATGTCCAGGCCCTTGTCCCTTGGAAATGTGTTACCTTTCATGTAAGAGGAACTTTACATTTGTAAATAGGGACTTTAAATTGGGGAGATTAGCCTGGATTTCCAGGTGAAAATGGTATACTTCTTATATGGATACAGGAAAACCTGAGAAGATGTGATGACAGAAAAAGAAGTCAGAAATGGAAGGAGAGTTGGAAGGACGGGGGTCTGGAAGGAGTGGGTGGAGGGGAGAGAGAGACAGAGGAGAGAAAGAGAGAGACTTGAAGATGGTACATGTTTGGCTTTGAAGATGACGGAAGCATTTACAAGCCAAGGCATGCAGGTGACCACTAGAAGCTAGAAAAGGCAAGACTACATTCTTCCATAGGTCCTCCAGAAGAAGTCACTGAAACTTTACTCCAGTGAGCCCCACTTTGGATTTCTGACTTCCAGAATTACAAGATAATGAATTTTATATTTTTTAAGTCGCACATGGTAATGTGTACAACAGAAAGAAGAAACTAACTTAGAGTGATAGAAGAGATTTGAATAAAAAAAAAATCCTCCCGCATCATTAATCCCAGTGGATATTCAGAATTTGAGACTTGCCAAGATACCACACATATCCATTATCAGTGATTGTATTGCTCCAGCTTGAACAGAGTCTGGTTTATCAAAGGCAATTAAGAAAAATCTATGCTGGATTAATAAATGTGTGATTTACTCTCAGATCTCTGTTTCTAGGAACCCTGCCTAGTTGTCAAGGTGATTCATATCCTCTATCTCTCTATGTCTCTATCTCACAAGCACGTGGTTCTTCATAGATCTTTTCAGTCTAAATGTACCTTTGACACTTAAATGGACCAAAACTTAGTTACTGAGTGTGTTTCTGCCTCCCAGTCCCTAACCCATTATTTTTCTTATTTTCCTGTTTGAGTGAGTGGGAATAGGAATTTCCAACTCACCACCCAAGTAGCCAAGCCAGAAACTGGGAATCATCTTGTTTTCTCTTTCTTCTTCATTCTTAGTCACCAAGTTCTAGAGAATAAATACTATAGTTGTCTCTCAAGTTCACATTCCTTCTTTCTGTTCGTATCAAAACACCTGAGTTTCGGCACTACATTTTCTTGTCTGGATTAAAGCAAAACCTCATCATTAGTTTCCCTTTAGGCAGCAGCAACAGGATGACACCCTAGATCTGTTCCATCCTTAATCTGCTTACCAGAGTTCTATCCATCTGTACACCCTAACCAGGTAGAGCTTGCTTCTCTTTAAAGTTTTTCAAGGTTTTTCATCAACTCCATGGCTGACCTCACAAAACCTAATCCTAGTTGTGTGTCATTTCATGCCTTTCAGTAAGCTCCTGAGGACTCACTGTGTCATAGTTGTTACTGAAAATCCTGACACGTAACACAATGTTGGGTATATAGTAACTGCTAAATAATTTTTCAAATAAACTCTCTTCCAACCTCCTCTCATGCCATTTCTCACTTTATCCTTCACAATCTGACAACTCCTAGCTAATTATTGTTCCCCAGGTGGCCAAAGCTATTCACTTTTATGGCTGCAGTCCTGTTTCTCTGTCAGGAATAACTGCCCCTTGTGTTATAAGGAAACACAGTTATCTGTCAAAATCCTGTTAAGGCATAACTACTCCTTAAAGTTCTTCTTAACCACCTACTCTATTAACCTCAACTCTCTTTTCTGTACTTGCTCTAGGCCATTTTTTCATCTGTAAGGTAAAAATATTTCTTAAACAATATCAATACTCCTGGGAAGTGGATAGTTGGCAGTGAAAAAAAAAAAGACAAAATCTCTACCTCATATTCCAATAATACCACTGCCTTATATGATGTTGAAGCTAGATGTATTTAAATGAATTGACCATGTTCAATACACTTAAATACTTTATAATTTAAACTCATTCATCTACCCAATAGCTCTAAAAAATAGAAACCACTTTTACTCCCATTTTACAGATGAGGAAACAGAAGTACAAAGAGATTTAGTGACTTGTTTAAAATCACACTACTGGTAAAAACAATCAATCAAGGATGCAAACTCAGGTATTTTGGTTCTAGAACTTGCACTATGGTATAGAAGAACTAAGGTGTGGGCTAGAGGTGCAGTGGGTAAGAGGATTCACCAGATACAGGGTGGGGAGCAGAACAGGCAGATCTATTGAAATACATTGCTAAGAGGAACAGCAGGTTAGACAGGAAAGGTCTGCTGCACCAGGTGGGTCACCTCCCTGTCCAGAGACTGAACTCAAGTCTTAGCAGTGATAACACTAAGATTTATCCCCTGGGCTGCCAGGGAGGCCCCCTAGACCTGCACAATTCATATGTATTTCTGTTACATATTTTATTACACTAAATTGCAACCAGTGATTTTCATACCTGTTAGCTATAGCAACCTATGATTTTATATAAATCAGTGGTTATAATTAATTTGTTTTTGTATCCTGAAAATTTACCACTGATTTAGTCAGTAGGATCCCAAAAATCTTTGCTGAACTATTAGCAATTCCAGTTTCAATCAAGTTACCAAATGAAAGAAAGAATACTGTGGGAAGTGCTAAACATGTGAGAGAAAAATTCCTATTTTAGTGTGGTAAATACACACAAACATAAAATTTATGATTTTAACCATATGTATATGTATGATTCTCTCACTAAGTACAAAGTTCTTCACATTGCTGTGCAACTATCACCGTCATTCCTATCCAGCATTTTTTCATTTTCTCAAATTGAAACTCTATGTTTTCAAATAAAAATGGAAACCCTCCATTGCCTACTCCTCCCAGGCCTTAGGAAACATCATTCTACTTTCTGTCTCTATGAATTTGACACCCCTGGAATCATAGAGTATTTATCCTCCAACTGGCTTATTTCCCTTACGATCCTCTTTTGCAAGGTTCATCTGTATCGCATGCAGCATGTGTCAGAAATGCTTTCCTTTTCCAAACTGAATGATACTATTTCATTGTGTGTGTGTGTGTATACACTACATATTGTTTATCCGTCATCCACTGATGTACACTTGGGTCACCTCCACTTTTGGTTACTGTAAATAATGCTTCTGCAAACATAGTGTAAATGTATCTGTTCAAGTATGGTTTCATTTCTTTTGAACACTTAACAAGAATTTTTTTGAGGAGCCACCAGCACTGCTTTTCATGGCAATGGCGCCATTTTACATTCGCACCAGCAGTGCACAAAGGTTCTGTTTTTCTCCACAATACCACTAACAGTGATTTTCTGGTAACTGCTATTTTGAGAGCAGCTGTATCAACAGATATAGGGGCACCACAGAGTGAAGTTCTTGGGGTTTTGTTGAGCAGCCTTTATCTTTTTTGGTCACTCTAAATCCTCCCTAAATCTTATACTATTATTTAGTCCTAAATCTAGAGAAATTCTCTGCAAGCATATGAATGAGGACACTTGATACAGAACAATATTTTCTCCACTTGTTCACAGTGATATGGAAGTGTTGTAATGCCTGACGTTTTACAGTTAATACACAAAATCAGTTTTTTCTCTACTGTGCTAACCCTAAATTAGTCTTTGCCCTTCCTTTATTTACATAGTTCACTTTGACCCAACTTTGTTTAAACCTTCATTCATTCTGCTTAGCTCTCTAGGCAACCTGAGCCAAGAGTCATCAGCATATTAAGGAAGAAACCCATTATTTACCAACTACATACCAACTACATTTTTTAAATCTAGAGGCAAATTTTAAGTACTCTATATCGTGCTATTATCATAATTACTCTATGAAGTTTTCTCCTCTACAGATATATTCCCATTAAACACTGTCCTAAAGAAATTTACTTTTGAAAAATAATGGAGTAAATATTTTATCAATTCTTTTGTTAAAGGCATTTTGCTGAAAAATTAAAGTTGATCTGTTCTTAGACAGCCTTTCAAATAAAACACCGCAAAGTATATAGGACCAGGTTAAATTTTTATATTCTATCTAGAGGGAAAACTCAATGCACAAGACAATATATTTCACTAAAGACAATATATTTCACTAAGTAAGGCATTCAATAATGATTCTGAACTTGATTACATCGAATCACTTATATGTAGAAAGGAGAAAAGTAGGCAACCCACAATAAGTGGGCAAATATTTTACTGAAAGTGGAAACTCCCCTCCCAACCTTTCTTACCCCAGAAGGCAAGCATCATCCCGGAAGAAGAGAGTATCTGAGCAGGTCTGACGAGAATATTTAGAAATCATAAGACATTAATGGCACAAGCTAATTCTGTACCAAGAATCAAGGACACACCTATTGAAGAAATGCAAAGGTATAAATGTCTAGCAAAGAAATTAAGTTAAGCATGAAGTATTATGTGGGTACCAAGGCTACCACATAACCCTGGTTTAGCAGCGAGGTCATTAAAAATCATGCATTTGCATCCAAGTTAGATATGCAAAATCAAAATATACTAACTGTGTTCAGTATGGTAAATAGCAATATTTCTCAAAATTTATTGTGCTTTTGTGTCACCTGGGAATAGTGTTAAAATGTAGGTTCTGACACAGTAAGTCTGGGACAGTGCCTGAGATTCTCCATTTCTAACCAACTCCCAGGTGGTGCCAAGGCAGGTAGTGTACAGTGCAGTTTTAATAGCATGAGATGCACAACCAGAGAGTCTGGAAAATTAGATGGAAGCTAAAATCTCTTTGGTTCTTGAGACAACACAAAATTTTTAATAAAGATCAGATTGTTGAAGACATATCACATTCCTGTTTATAGGGCTGATGTGGGGTCTATAGCTGCCATAGTCACTTGTGATCATGGGATAAAAGTCACCAATCCAGGGGCCTCAATGGTGGCATAAGGGATTAAAGTGCAGCACTTCCCAACCACTGAGTTCGATCCCTGGCCAGGGAGCTAACCTGCATGGCACAGCAGACCTCTCCTATCTCACCCACTGCTCCCTTCAGTGATGCATTGCAGTCAACCTGCCTGTTCTGCTTCCCACTCTGTCTCTGGTGACTCCTCTTACACCTGCACCTCTGGCCTGTACCCCAGTTCTTATATGCATAAATACATAAATCTTAAAAAAATAAAGCCACCAATCCAAAGTTCATGGAAAAGTAATACAGACAAACGATGTCTTTGATACTATCCAGCTACAGCACTGGGCCTGAACTGCCTTATAAGGAAAGAAAATCCATATTTGGTTAGGCCAATATAACAGTTGAATACACTCTTAACTCATTAAGAGCTAAAGACACCAATGTGTAAAATATAGATGAAAAAGCTAGCAGGAAAGGGGTGAGAGGACAGCAAAAGATCTGGGTAATACTGAGACAGGCATCTTTGAATTAACAAGGCTTACTGTAAATTAGTGATTCGGAACTAAAGATAATGATTTGTTATGTCAAGAGACTGTCTGGTCTGCTTTATAAACTCGTATACATGACAGTAACAGTCATTTCTTGAATATTTCTAAGTTTCCCATGTGTATCTAGATGTATAAATACTAATACATCTAGATACACGTGCAAACATTCATACATACACATATATTCAAGTCTTGTAGCTATATTTAAAGGCAGCTTTATAATTCATTCCACTGATGAGGAACCTGAGGCAGACAGGTTAAATAGCTTTATCAAGTTCACCTACTTACTTAATGATGAAGCTGAGATTTGAACTCAGGCAACACAATTCCAAAATCATATATTCCCAATGACTCTGTTTTATTGTTTTCCCACAAGATAAGAGTTCTAGTGTCTGTGGCTTGGAAAATGAATATGATTATAAATGTAGATTGTCTCAGTAGACATGACTCACCCTAAAAGTCTTAATTCACAAGTTGAAAATCATTCTCCTTTACCCAATGCTGTCATTAACATTGCCAAGTTTTTAATTCCCAAATTATAAACATGGAAAAGTGCAACCTCAATTTTAGAGTCATGTTTTTGATAGCTATGAACGTAGTCACCACCTGGAAAATAACATTCTTATTGTAAAATAATTCTGAGTCATTTTAAAGACAGCAGTGACACAGCCCATTCTATAAATCAGAGAAAGGAATAAGTACTGGTCATCAGAGTGAGTACTTTGGGACCAAGGTCCTTGTGTTAGAATTTTAATTATAATAAGTAGAGATAGAGGTTGTTTTGTATTTCTGTGATTTTGTCATCTATTTCAAACACAAATCTGGTATGTGTTCTTTCTTGTAAAATAAGAAAAGTCAATTAAATCAATAAGATAAAGACACTAAAGTCCTATCTATTCTTTCAGAATCCTTTCAAATGTCATTCCCTAACTCCACCTCCACCTCTATCTTTGACTCAGAATTCCTTGCTTATTCTTTTGTTATTGGGAATTTACTATAGTATTTATCAGAACATCTTGTAGCTCTTCATGGGTCAGCATGACCCATGATTCACTGAACTGTGGATTCTTATGTAAGGGAAAGTACATTTTTATTTTCTGAGTTCATCACAAAGAAAATATTCCATAAATATTGAAAAGACTACTCTACATATGTTATATTA
>NW_004567109.1:53106013-53125401 GCF_000260355.1 Condylura cristata
CTTGGAAGACAGAATTACTCATTCAGTTGTAAATAAATAAACTGTGGCTTATCAGAGTCAATAAACTTCAGTTTAAAACAAACAGAAAATAAAATAATTATTTACAGAGTAACTATAACTTCTAAGATTATAAACTGTTATACTATATAATAATATTTTTACCCATTGGAATCAGTTACAAGCCAAATTTTACCAACTGTTTCCCTATTTTGATTATGAATTAAAAATTCAATCTAACAAAAACTGTATTTTAGCTTGTATTTAAGTTTTTACACACAAGTAGGGTTTATACAGAAACAACGTATAGTAATTATATTTTCAGAAAAACATTTATCAATTTTGTAATACTGTATACCAACTTAGTTATTAAAATACAAAATTCAATACTGAAATTCTCTATGACATTTAAGAATATTGGAATTAATTAAAGAAAGCAATTTTAGTATTAAATATTCCAAATGCCTTCAATCTGGTATGCAATTAAAGAGGAAAACAAAATTTAAAGTATAGTGACCATACATAGCAACAATTAAATACCTCACTAGAGCAAAATAAACTATCTAGATTGAAATATCATTTAAAAAAAAAAAAGGGCTCCTCTCTGGTGGCTCATGGAGTTAAAGCACAGCACTATGAAGCTCTCCACACCACTGCAGCATGAATTCAATCCCCAGCCAACCCACATGGCACCGCAGACCTCTCCTGATCCACCCACTGCTCCCCGCAGCAGTGTACTTCAATACACCTGTCTATTCTGCTCCCAATTCTGCCACTGGTGAATCCTCTGACCCACTGCACCTCTGACTTATACCCCCTATACCCTGGTTCTTGTATGTATAAATAAATAAATTTTGAAAAAACAACTTCTAGAACATGACCAAAATAATATTCAATGTATTCATCTTAGATTTATGCCTAGGCAATAATAAAATAAAAATTATTCTACCAGTAATCAACATAAGCTCAAAAAAGAATTGCATTATAAACCTAAAAATAATAAAAGCAATGACTAATGATAAATGTAATGAAACAGTGAACACCAACAACAAACAGTAATAACCAAAAGCAGAAAAATAACTTTTGAAAAAATGTTTTTTTAATAAATAATTGTAAGGGCCAGTAGATTTACTTTTATTTCTGCATAGAAAAGCTAAGTAAAGGCCAGAGGTTTGGGGAGGGAACAGTGAGAGGATTCATCAGAGACAGAATGGGAAACAGAACAGGCAGATCAACTGAAATACACTGCTGAGGGGAGCAGTGGGCAAGACAGGAGAGGTCTGCTATGCCATGTGAGCTAGTTTCCTGGTGGGGGTTCAAACTCATGTCGCAGTAGCTGGAGAGCTTCATGGTGCTGAGACTTTAACTTGTGTGCCACCAGGGAGGCCTTCCCACTTCATTGTCTTAAAAATATTAGAAATTTATCAAAGGAGAAAGTAGAAAAAATGTGAAAGGACTACATTCATCCAATCCAATTAGGTCCTTTTTTGAGTTCAGAAAACATCACTCTTTTCAGTGAACAAAATAGTGAAAATCTTATGTTTTTCTATTTCCCCTGGATGACATGTATCCAGTGTCTGAAAAAGCTTTTCTCAACAACCCTGGCCAAGAGGAAGAATCTTGCTTTAGCCTTGAAATCACAGATTTCCCAATTTTATTTAGAGTATAATAGCCCTTTTTCTGATAACCTAGATAATCCCTCAAATACAAGAGGAAATTTAAGACCCCATTTCTCTAGCATTTCAAAGGCCTCGACTAGCTTCTTTTCAGGCATGTTCTGATATGGCTTTATTTGGGATTAAAATGATAATCATTCACTAGTTAACATTTTCTATCAGTCAAAAGAATTTTCTTGAGGATCAACTCTATAGGGTAGGAGCATGCTTGGTCTGTCAGCAGCTTGTTGCTGAATTTCAGGGAAGGATGGTCAGTGAGGGAAGAGGGCCGAGACTGCCTAGAATGTGTTTGCTACCCAGTCCCTGCACCACTAGCTGATCTCAGTTTCCCTGCAGTTTCCAGTGTAACTGTTTCATCCTGTTTCTTGCACAATATGTTAAATGTAGGAATGTATAATGATCCCATAATATTCCCGAGGTAATGGAAAGGAAGTGTAGGATGCTGCCTGAGAGCGCAGAGTCTGGCACATACTGCCATATTGGCGATGTTGTTTATTCATAATGCAACATAGCAATATTCCTACCTGAACTCTTGATTTAAAGGTATTTCCTATTTTAAGTTCCCTTGTGGGTTTCTGATGCATCTTGATTCCTTTTGTTTTAGGACTAGACATTCTTGATTCATCATCACAACTACTAACCTGGCCCTTATTATTCTTTATATTAAAAAAAAAACTTACCATATTATTTGTCTTACAAAACAATGTTGCCATATTATGGAATGGTTATTTCCACGGGCTCTGGAGTATGCTAACTCTACCATTTACTAGCTACGCTATCTTGACAAGTTATTGAAAATTGTTTGTCTCAGTTTCTCCATGCCTAAAATGAAGATAATAGTCAGACTTACATTGGAGATGTGTGGTGTGGGTTATTAGAAAAACATTGCCCTAATAAGCGTGAATACATGTTAAATATTAATGTTACTCACTCTGCTACAAATATATCAGACATTTTTAATATAGTTGTTTAAAACAAATTCTATTCATTTGTCAATGGATAGTATTTAAAAAATTGAATTAAATATCTATTAAATCCTTAATATATCAGTTTAAATATTTTTTAATTTAAAGATTTCAATACTATCTTAACTCATTTGGTATTATTTATATTTAACAATCTTATTTTCTTCCATTATTTATAACTTTGATAGATAATCTAAACAATAAATAAGTTGTTTTGTAAGTTGAAGACATTATCATTTCTATTCACTTCATTATAAAATATTAAATTTCAGATTGTACTCTGTAGAATAAACACAATTTATTTATGTTTAGGACATCAACCAAAGTTAGAAAGTCTAGAAAAAAATTTCCTAAGTAAAAATGTGCAAAATATTTCATAAAAATATCATTACACCTATGTTATCACTTTTACAATAATATACAATAAAAGTATTGTGTAAACTGGTCAAATACTTTCCCACATATGTAATGTTAACCTTTATATGGTCAAAGTCCCACAATGAGCTGACACTGATAATGTTTTGGAGTATATATAGAGAGAGTCAGAGGTGAAAGAAAGTCTCTTAAGTTGGAACAGACCAACTCAAGAGAAATGATGGGACTATTCAGAAGCTCCGTCTTGTTCTTGGTGCTGTACCTACTGCAGAGATCCAATACATCTCTTGTTCGAGTGAGTGACAACGGCTATGAAAATGTCATCATTGCTATAGATCCAGATGTACCAGAAGATGAAACATTAATTGGAAAAATAGAGGTAAGGCAGTAATGGAATTTTTTCATTTTTGACTATGGAAAAGGAAAAAAAAAAAGCTAGTGATCAATAATTGTTATGGACATTTATGAATGTTCCAGGAAGTTTATAAGCAGTGTAATGAAGTGAAGGAACGGGAGGTGGGAGTTGGAGGACCTGGACACAGTTCTGCCCTGTCTCACCATTACACCAAACACAAGGAACAGGTCTCTGTGATCCTCAGTTTCTTTATATAAATAAAGAGCTGGGCTCAACAGTGCTTTAAGCAAGTGCTAACTGAATGTTGCTGGCTCATGACTGGGAGACAACAGAAAATTTAAAAGGCTACATGCTCTTGAGGTGTATAGTTTTCTCAACTGTTAAAATCAATTAAAAAAGCAGCTTGGATGCTACAGAGTTGGTATAGAGAAACAAAAATGAGGGGAATAAGCAGTTGGTGCTCCCCCAAAAAGAGGACAGACATCTTAGGGAGCAAGTAGAGTGTTCTTCAGTCTGTTTTAGGCTAGTGATGAAGTAACCTTCAATCTACTGTAGGGATTGCTGACCCTTTTCCTCATTCCTAACCAGTCTTCTGGGTTTTCTGTTCTCTGTGCCCTTGATTCTGATGGATCCAATAGCTCTGAATCCAAAGAGTTGCTCATTTCTTCAGACATGAGTGAGCACACTGGACTCTCTTCAAGAGAAAAGAAGGCTCGGAATTCTTTTTTCTTTTAAAGATTTATTTATTTATGCATACGGAAGTTGGGTATAGGCCAGAGGTGCAGGGGTAGTGAAAAGATTCATCAGAGAGAGAACAGGCAGACTGATGAAGTACACTGCTGAGGGGAGCAGCAGGCAAGACAGGAGAGGTCTGCTATGCCTCGTGGGTCACCTCTCTGCCTAGGCATCAAATTCACTTTGCAGTGGCTGTGAAGAGCTTCATAGTGCTGCACTTTAACCACTGGGCCACCAGGGAGGGCCCCCTGGAATTCTTGAAGATGAATAACTATTCTGTGGGCTTATGTTAGATCAGGCAGCATCATGGGGAAGGAGAGCCTGCTTTGAGGAAAATAGCACTGTGAACTGGGCTGCTGTTAGCAAGATAAAGACTTTAATACAGTGTGGTCTAGTATCCAACATCCTTCAATTATTCACTGGGTTTGGTTTTGTAGAAAAGATTATCAAAAGACCCTTTCACCCACTTATTTTCTCCACTAAGTAGTGGAGTTCTAGAATAAGGGTCTAGAATAGGACTATGTCTATTACTAATCACTGTCTTTGGATTCAAGATGCTGAACATTATATTACTGTCAGCTTAGGAGCAGAAAGCACTGCCCTTCCGATGGACTTTTCCATCAGTCCGCCCCTTAATCCAACCTTTCCTGGAGGTGAGAGTATAAAGAAAAACTCCTATGACACATCCACAGAATGTTCTCCTTAGCTTGCATCACATAGGGCTGCTATCATCAGTAACAATAATCATCAGTTTTATAACTACGTATGTAGAGTACTTTATAATTTACTCCACCTTTAAAGCAACTTTAAAGATAGGCAATAATAGTGCATTTAAATATGTGGAAATTGAAATAGAAAGTGTTATGTAAATTGGTCCACATAAATTGGTTATATAAATTACCCAGGAAGTGCTAAGGCTAGTATTCAAAGAAGGTGAGTTGAAACTCTATATGCTTGATGCTATGATATGATTCCCAGAAGACCCAAAAGAAATAAGTGCCCTTTGATAAAGGATTATGGAAAATAAATCCTTCAAACAGGTTAAACTATAATTTTTGTGTGACAGGTGGCAGAATAGTAATTATGATGTAGAGACCCTATTCATTAGTCTGTTGCTTTTTCTCTTCACTCCTAATTTGTACTATTCCTAAAATCAACCCCTACTCACTTGATCCATTCTCACTTGGTCACCCTCATGTATTTTTCTCCTGAACAACAGAACATGGTGACTGAAGCTTCCACTTACCTGTTTGAAGCCACAGGAAAAAGACTGTTCTTTAAAACAGTATCAATATTAATTCCTGAGAAGTGGAAAGGAAAACCGCAGTACAAGAAGCCAAAACAAGAAAGCTACACACATGTGAGCCAAACAACTTTTCTTAAAAGCTTGTATTTTTGGTTGCTCCTCTGCTGCAAATTGATCATTTCAAAATTTTTAGGCTAAATGTTATCATTTCTATTTCTGATAGAAATGTTTAAAAATCTCTTAAACATTCTCAGGCTGATGTTAAAGTTGCACCACCAGCCCACCCAGGTGATGACGAACCATACACTAGGCAGTTCACAGAGTGTGGAGAAAAAGGAGAATTCATTCATTTGACTCCTGACTTTGTCCTTGGGAAAAAACAAAAGGAATATGGACCATCAGGTAGGTTGATTATAATCTAATAAGCAGTTTTGTATCCATGTTAGATGTACAATTCTTGGAACCAGAGTTCAAGGGCTCATTTATGAGCTGTGCCATAAATATCTTTGAAACAAAGATATTAACTTTTAGGTTGGAAAATTGAGCTAGTCTCTCTGTGAAGAGAGACTTTTTAGTTTATGTTATTAGGAACATTAAATTACATAACCCATATAATTACAATCAGTATGGTGTCTATAAAATTTGAAAACAGAGTAGGAATAGCAAGAGAATTTCTTAAGGCATACTTTTCAGTTTTTAAGTTTCCAATTCTCCACATCTGGACATGCCACCATATTGAAAGGTAGATGATTAACAAGATGAAAAGAGGAAGATGTCAGTTCCTGGTCAAAGAAAACAAATACAGGCTACTAGTTGTTGATATATGTATTCAATTTGTCTACCAGTGATTATTTTTGCCTATAAAAATGGCAGCTTCATCTACTTCAATCTAAATGCTCAGATCTTTATTTCAAATGACCTAATGCACATTATTTTTCACATAAAATTGATTAATTTTTGAAGGCAAGCACAACTCACATGTCATTAACCAATAAAACCTTTCTGAATCTATACACTTAAGGTCACCACTTCCACTGCATCTTCCATGAGCATTCATCAAGCCTCTTGTGTGACAATGACTCCCTAATCCTTTTGCTCATTATTGCCTGCACCAGTTAACCCACCCCAACTGTGAAAGTTTGATGATCCCACACGAATCTAATCCCTCCACATACAATAGTCTGACTATTCCACTATTTCTTTGTGGACTTTGTGCTAAACTCTCTTTGCTATCTGGCATGTTCAGCAAAATCAGTCATTTCACTCACAGGTATAAATAGCTAAAATTGTTCAACACTCTCATGTTTAAATTTCATTTAACTTCCAAATACTCTTTTGAATTTCCATCCAGTTCCTTTGGTTCATAAGGAAAATTATAAAACATTAGAAAAATATATTATTTTGGATCAAGGAAACCCCAATAATATGTTTACTTTTCTAATCTCAACTCCCTTCTCAATTGACATAAAAATTGTTGTAAAACATCTACCACTATTCTCTCATTCTCTAGACATTCTTTTAGGCTCAATCAATCAAAAGATGCTTTGAATGAAGAAATAGATTTCCTAATTCTCCTCTCTATTTCCAAACTCATTCCTACTTTCATCTCTATCTCCACCTGTCTTAGAAAAGGAGGATTTTCTCGTAAAAAATGTTCCTTTGTGCGCTTGTTCTTTACCCACACCCACACCTCAGCCATAGCCTACAACTGACAGCCAGCCCCCACAGGTTTTTATGCTACTATGTGACTTGACAAAGCTTTGGGGAATAAAAGATTGAGAACTAAGTCCTCAAAATCTATGCAATTTACAGTAACAGTACAAGAACAACAGGTACGCATATGGATCATCTGGGCCGTCCAAGTAGACACTACTCAGTGTGGCTGGAGAATGCCACTACAGCAGACATTAAAAATAAATATCCTATCAATTTCTTTAAATGAATTTAAATGTTTTTCAGCTTTTCAGAAGTCGGTAATAACTTTATGTCCATTTCTTGCATGTTCAGTAAAACCTGTCAAAAGACATAAGAAAAGAGATTCTGGCCAGAGATCTAAAATCCAGGTGGTCCACAGAACAAAAAGAAAATAGCTAAGTATCAAAAGGAGTCAGAGGGGTAGAGATTCCTTTTAGTACGTCATGAAGAAATGTAATGGAAAATGATTAATGAGACTCATGATTGACATTTCCCAGTACATACTGATAGGTCTAAACCAATGTCTTTTTCACCATTTCCATCCTATTGGCCAACTGTTTCTCACAAGAGATCAGTGTGTATACCAAGATGATATGATCAGTATTTTTATTACCACTAACAAAACTGATATGGTGAAGACTGGGCTATAGCAATTATGATATTCAAGTGTTAGTAGTGGTTTAAAGTTTAAATAATGTCAAAATTACCTTGTAATTTTCACTTAATCTGGGCACAGGCTTATGAGGGAGTCTAGAAATATAAACCATTTGAATCCAATTGTCCCTCCAAAAAGACACACACACACACAGTGAAATATTAGAAATGAGACCAGGGCTAGTGGAAACTAAGATATTGACAGAAATGGAAGTGGAATTCTAAGTCGGGGGACTGCTTTTCAAAATAAAAATTGTACATTTCCGAGACATACACAATGATTAATATACATATATACATACAGTCAAGCTAATTACACATCACCTCATTACACAGATATTTTCTTTTTTTCCTTTGTGATGGAGAGCATCTGAAATCTTTTCTCTTGGCATTAAGGTGAGTGTAGGTGAGGCAGGGCAACTTGCCATGAGCTGAGGAAGAAGCAAGTTTGAGAATGGGCTACTTTAAAAAGGGAGTCACAGAGCAAACAGTTTTCAATTTTCTTAAAATTTGAGTCTCTATTGCAGTAACTGGAATGAGGGTCCTTTGCTCCCACACTGAATATTATATATAATTCCAGTTTAATAATCTGGCCCCATCAGACTGGGAAACCTCAAACCAATATTTTCTAGTCTTAAATGTAGAGGAATAACTTTATAGACTATGTTAACCTGCAGATTCTAATTTAGATCTAAAGTGGGCCCACTATTCTGCATTTCTTGTTAGATCCTGGTGATACTTAAAGTAGCAAGAACTTAAAGAAGAAAAATGACTTTTGTGTAGTATTAGTATTTCTCCACACCCCATTTTCACATCTCACAAGCTGTTAATTTAAATTAGAGAAACATGCATTGTAGCAGCAGAGACTAGATTTCCAATGTATTCATTTCTGTTTTCTTTGACATTTTTCCTAATGTTGCTATAATAAAATTTCCATTTGTTTCTGTTTCTGGTACTTCAACCTATTTCTTCTATTTGCCTTAAAATTTCCAGGAAGAATTTTATTTTCATTCTGACTTTCTCTAACCTTATTATATTTTGTTCATCTTTGTTTCATAGCAACTAGTATTCTGTTAAAGTTGTACTACCATAATTGTTTTCATATAATTAATGAAAAGTACTGTATGTGTGAAGTACTGTAAAACATTTACTTCTTTTTTTATCACCCCTAAATTAAATATGGCCCATCGCACTGAAATTATTGCCAAACTCTTCTTCATCATCACTTACTTAAAGATCAGTTATAGACATTTTTAACACTTAATTACACTCTTGTGAAATTTTATTACCCTAAGTACTTATGGTAAATACTTAAATACTTAGATAAGTACAAAGATACTTAGGTTTTTGGGAGGAGTGAGTTTTGTAGGATCAAAACCACTGTAATATCTAAGTCTTTTTTTTTTAAAGATTTATTTATTTATTTATTTATACAGAACTGGGGTACAGGCCAGAGATGCGGAAGGTGAGAGAATTCACCAGAGACAGAGTGGGCAGCAGAACAGGCAAATCAACGCAGTACACTGCTGAGGGGAGTAGCAGGTGGGTCAGGAGAGGTCTGCCACGCCATGTGGTCACCTCTGGGGCAGGCAGGGATCGAACTCATGCGGAAGTGGCTTTAGCTTCTCAGTGCTGTGCTTTAATCGGCTTCGCCACCAGGGAGGGCCCTAAGTCTTTTTACTCCCTAATAACCAAAACCCAACATCAAGCCAATTCTATATATATCATACATGTAGTATGTTTTACTTGGCATAACATATTGTGGAAAAAATACATACCATATCATGCATCTATATATTATGCAATATAATGAAATATTTTATAAACAAAAGTACAAATGTTTGCAGTTATTTAAAGTCTGAATGTTTTTATTGAAAAAAAATTCTTAAAATATTTTGGGATAAATTTTATTACTTGAATGATGTTTATCATTGAAATATTTCCTCACAGGTAGACTCCTAGTCCATGAGTGGGCCCATCTCCGCTGGGGCGTGTTTGATGAGTACAATGAAAATGAGCCTTACTACGCTGCTAAGTCAAAAAAAATTGAAGCAACAAGGCAGGACTATTTAAATTTTCTTAAATTATTCTAGGCTGTAACTTCTTATCTCCTTAAACTAATTTCCTTCAAATATTACCATCTTTATCCCAAAGTAGACAATTTCTGCTTTTTCACAAAACTGTGCTTTTCTGGTTTATTAGAAAAATGTAGTTTAAGGTAGCTGGCTGCTCATTTATATATATATATGCAGATTTACATGTTTTCACACCTCTTTACCATAGCTGATAGAACTCATTTATGCTGGTGGTATACTCTGTAATAGGGATGTACTATGTGTTGAGAGATCCAAGTTACTTAACTACAGAAGAACGAATAAAATGACTAAGAAGGAATAAAAATATATGACAAATATAAAAAATGCATGTACCCAAAGACACATTATTTCAATTAAGACTCTTTAACAGTATCATAGCATCAGTTTCAGGACACATACTTTGAAGGATGTTACAATGATTATATTTGTTTGAATCATATTCCCCCTAAATGCCTAGTGTACATGGCAGACTATCTTGACTGTTAATATAGATATATCATTGTGCTCACTGAGTTTCAGGGCAGTAAATGTAGACATCTATTTAGAAAATTTCCCAAATAATTGAAATAAATCAAGTCATTGCTTGGATTTGAGTGGAAACACATTGAAAAGGTGAGCTATAGTCACACCCCAGTGTATTTTTTATAATCACGATCACCTGTGGCCAATTCCATGCCAAAAAAAATATGTCTATAAAGTGCCTCAACCAATCTGTATTGTCTTAGGCAGTACTTAGACTTTCCTTCAAGTGACATTTTATCACTTTGGATAAAAATTCTCTTTGGTTAATAATAATATTTGTAATTATGCCACATCCCATTTTTTTTGGTAACATCTTATAAGAGAGCTACAAAGAACTTTAAGCTAAGGTAGTTTTGTTTCCATGATTTCACAAAGTAGTCCAGGAGCCTGTAGTGAGTGCATTTACCACTATGAGGCTTCCAGAAAAGATTTTGGAAAGGGCAACCTATATCTTAGGTCAGCAGCAATTTGAATACAAGCAGAGGACTCAACCATTGTGTAACCTGATGACCTCACTTGAAATTTCCTTTTAAAATTTCTTTGGAAAGAATTGGCTATTCAAGTGGGAACCCTTAAACTGTGTGGCAAACAAATAAAATTTAAAATACTTATATAATGAACATTGTGCATAGCAGTACTAAAGATTTTCAAAAAAAATGTTAATGGTTAAATTGCTTCAGAGATGAATTGTCAAATATTTTCAGGTGTTCCACAGGTATCACTGGCACCAACAAAGTGTTGCATTGTCAAGGAGATAGCTGCATAGAAAAAACATGCAGAATTGATTCTAAGACAAAACTGTATGAAGAAGATTGTCAGTTCTTCCCTGATCAAGTTCAGACTGAAAAAGCATCCATAATGTATATGCAAGCTATTGACTCTGTAAGTATGACAATCATTATTTCAGGTAGTATGTTTATCATTTGAAGAAATGCTGTGACATGACCTGAGGGCTTCAACATATTAATATAGAGTTCTTTGAACACTGACTTTCAACATGTTGGTATAGAGTTCTTTGAACACTGACTGGCACATAGTAAGCACTCAATTAGTATTAACTACATTTACCACACTATTTTGTGATTCCTCAATAAAGCATATTTCATCAAAATAGAGCAGGTTTTTAAATTTTTTCAAATTTGTCGTTGAACTTTTAAATGCATCATATATGCTATTTTTTTCCACTTTATCAACTTTTAGGTCACCCAATTCTGTGATAAAAAACATAACCGAGAAGCTCCTACCCTACAAAATAAAAAGTGCAACTCTAGAAGTACATGGGAGGTGATCAGAACTTCCGATGATTTAAACAACACAAAACCCTTGACGGCACCACACTCTCCACCTATCTTCTCACTACTGAGGATTAGTGAAAGAATTGTGTGCTTGGTTCTTGATACATCCGGAAGCATGCAGGTAAGTTCATGGGTCCATTTTTCCTGGATGGGACAGGAAGGTGTTGAATGCCTAAGAGCACGCTGAATATTACCTCCACCTGGGTTGTTCTAAATTGCATGGTGCCATAAATGTCATTAATTACCTGTGATCATGACCTCATAGAGGCAGTGAAAACTGTAGTGAAAGGGGGTGGCAATATATTTGAAAAGACCTAAACCTAGAGTCTCTGTGTATCCAGAAAACTGAGAGCTTAATGAGGACCTTAGAACATCTAGCAAAACTTTAGTTAGAACAGCAGAACTATAGATTGAAATATGGAAGTGTTTTCTAACCTCTCCCTGTTAAAAATACTTGACAGACATAGAAGAGAGTAGCTTAGGAGCTTCTGAATTCTTTTCCATGTGAAGGTTCAGTATCAACCAGAAATCTTAATACGGTTTATTTTATTTGCATCATCTAAATAAATAACCTCTATGTTCACAGACAAAGGCTAAAAGCACCACCATATAAGAGATATGCCCAGTAGAAGCTGTTCCTTCCTTTTACCTTCATTCAATGAGTGGTAAGCATTGTGGTTGTTTCTCTCATCTTTTTTTCTTTTCTTTTTTTTTTGTAGAGAGCAGATCGGCTAAATCGAATGAATCAAGCTGCAAAATATTTCCTGCAGGAGATCATTGAAAAAGGCTCCTTTGTGGGAATGGTGCGTTTTGATAGTAGTGCATTGGTCCTAAGTGAGCTAACCCAAATAACAAGCGAGACGGAAAGAAACACACTCATGAAGCTCTTACCTACAGTAGCTGATGGAGGAACATCCATCTGCTCTGGAATTGACTTAGCATTTACGGTGAGAATAATACTGCAAATATACTTTTAAAAAAATTAGGATTTTTTTATGCTAAGTGCTATTGCATGTACTTGCTCCCTAATTTCAATATAATTAATTCTAAACAGCATAAGATTAAGCACATAGAAAAATTCACTTGATTTTTTAATGAATTAATGAAGCAATAACTGATGGGTGAATATATGCCTTTAAATCCCACTAAAGAATAATCCCTGTGAGGTCAGGGAATTCTTCTATTATTGCTATGCAATAGTGTTTACTCAGTAAATGCTATTAAATAAAGACATCCATAGGGAGCAAAAATTAACAACTGTTAAGAAATGAAGTAGATTATATGTATGAATCCACTTTGGAACAATCCTTACTTTTATTTCTGTGCCATTCAGATAGGGAAAACTAATGTTTATAGGTTAAAGCAGATGTAGCAGTGCCTGTTAGTCATAGAATAAGGACTATAGGTCACAATATGATTTTGACATCAGAGTAGTACCTACTCTGTTATTTATCAACTGTGATCAAGGCAACTTTCAGTCTCTCTGGACTCTCAATGCCTTACCTATGAAACAGAAAAATAAGAATGCTCATCATCTCATAGAATTATTACAAAGATTAAATGAAATGATACATTGATATACTTAAAATATTTATTATACAGTAAATGCATCACTCATATTCACATTTATTATGATAAGGATATTTTATTTTTATTTAAATGGTCATCTTGAACTCAAAATTCATATCAATTGCATTATCTCCCTGCTTAGAAATCATGACCATCTTCTCATAGTCTATAAAATTATCTGAATTCCTGTCTGACGATAGTCAAGAACCTCTCATCCTCTAATAAAAGTCCTTTCAACTCTTGTCAAGCTTCTCAGTTCAATATTTATGATGCTCTAACTTCAACCAACTTACTACATACATTGTCTCCTAAGCCCTGCAGTTACCAAAAAACCTCTAAACATTTGTCTAGGCAATTCCTCTGCCTAAAATGTTTCCTTATTTCCATGTTAAAACTCTACTGACTCTTTAAAAGCCTTTCCTTCATGTAGCTTTTATCTTACTCCCAATCCTACTGCAGCTCCCTCTTTATTTATTTATTTATTTTAAAAGATTTATTTATTTATTTATACAGAACTGGGGTACAGGCCAGAGACGTGGAGGTTGAGAGAATTCACCAAAGACAGAGCGGGGAGCAGAACAGGCAGATGGAGGAAGTACACTGCTGAGGGGAGCAGTGGGCGGGTGAGGAGAGGTCTGCCTCCCATGATCTCCTCCGGGGCAGGTGGAGATGGAACTTATGCAGAAGTGGCTTAAGCTTCTTAGTACTGTGCTTTAACCCGCTGTGCCACCAGGGAGGGCCGCATCGCCCTCTTTTATAAATACATTTCAGTGCAGGTTTCTAACATGAAGTCTTGGGTTCAAACTGCAATTTTGACATACTAGCTTTGTGATCCTGAGCATGATTCTTAACTTCTTCAGTTTTCCATTTTCTTAGGGTAAAATGGGGTAATGATAGCAAACACAAAGGGCTGTTCATGTTTCCCTGTATTCAACATATACTTTTAAGCCAAGCAAAACCTCTCTGCTCTTATAGTACATGCTATTTAATTGAGGAAAAAGAGAACACATATAAATTAAAAACTTGCATATTGTGGAAATAATGTTGTGAAGATACTGTATAGGGAGATGTTACAGAACAACTGGCAACACTACCTGCTTTAATAGAGCACTGAGGCTTGCTCTGAAGGGTGACATTAAAGCTAAGATTTGAATAGAGGAGGAGTCAGTGGTTCAGACAGAAAGAAAAGTGCAAAGCACATTTAGAAAGAGGTTGAAAATAACTAGATTATTCTAAGTGATAAAAGCTAGTGGCACATGAGCTTGATGGACAGGGATCTCTGGATGTCATATACAGTGACTACATCTTCCCAAATTTAAAAAATATAAGAGATTTGAATGTTATTTTAAACACAACAGAGAGCTAGTGAAAGGCTTTAAACTGATAATCGATTTCTGTTTTGGGAATATGATTCTTGTTGCCTAAAACAAAATAAACTGTAAGAATGGCAGTGCAGTAATGACCTAGGCACAGGTTGGGAGCTTGGGTTTGGATCAAATTACACAATCTAAAGCATATTTAAACAATTTTTAAAATGTGGTAGCAATATAATATTGTGTAGCTTCTCCTTGAACTATAGAAACTCATTTCTAGAACTGTCTCTAGCCCAAATCTCAATATTTTAAAATTTAATTCAATGGTTGCAATGAATGCAGGGACCATGTAATTCATGCTAAAACATAGCAACCATGGTTAGATTAACATATCATAAGTCCCCAGTGCATACACTAATGCAAGCAAGAAAAAAGAAAAGGAACGAGAACTCCACTTCATCCTTGAATCTTCACTTTGCTCTTGGCTGTGTAGAAAGGTATGGTAGGGGTAGTGTATAGATGTTGTAAATGTATAAAAACATTTTGCATTTTCAGTTTGGTTTTAATGCATGTCAGAATATATTTTACATATATTATAATATATATGCATCAGTCATCCTCTACCTGAAAACTTGGGAAAACTGAATTGAGGCTAATCACATTGTTCTCAATACCAGCTGTATTAGGGGTTTCTATTCTCCAAGCTTTCTTCTACAAATCTACAGATACCTCCACTCCAAACCCAGAAAAGCCACTGATAATGTGGCATATTTTTCTTCTTGGCTTGGACTCAGCTCAGTTTCTTAATATGTACTAAGAAAGAAAAAAACAAAATGGGTAGAGAAGAGGAAATAAAATGACTTTCCTGAGATAAATTAATTATTGGTACCTTCCTTCACGGGCACTTAGATATCTCTACCTTTCTGTGCACTTTTGCTTTATTTTTTTCTATACTTTTTTTCCTCTAATTTTTTTCTATACTTTTTTTCCCCTTTGATCTATCTGATCTGGGATCATTTGTTAATTGTACTTTCATTATGCTTGCAGGTATTTGCAAAACGCCAATTGGAGGGATCTGAAATAGTGCTGCTGACTGATGGGGAAGATTCTTCTGTAGGGAACTGTGTTGACAGAGTGGGAAATAGTGGGGCCATCGTTCATTTTGTTGCTTTGGGACCATCTGCTGATGAAAGAGTCATAGAGATGAGCATTCGAACAGGTAAACTATGACCTATCTATTCTAGCCTTTTGATAGCAGTGCACTAAGTGTAGAAGCAGACAACTTAATTTCTTCCAAGCTCCATCTCTGTAAGAGCAGGGAGCCAGAATCAAAGCAAACCCACTCTCTGTTCTGAATGTGTTTTTAATCCAGTTGGCTGGGGAGGCAAAAGTATGAATCAGAGAGCATAGTCAGATAACCTTCCTCTATCACAGCAGGAGTCAGGCACTATGTGAGCAGAGGAAGCCTTTAAATTTCCCAGCATCAAAAAAGACAAGAGAGATAACACCTAGACTGGGCCTTGAAGGTTTTTGTTGTTTTTTTTTTTTCCTGGAGGAAAAAATGATGAGAAAAGATGACCAGGTTGTGAACTAAGTAATCCTGCTGGAATGAGAATGCAGGACGCACATGGAGGATAGTGAGAAATTCATGAGCATAGGCTACAGGATAGGGTGGAGGTGGAGATCAAGGAAACACATACTGAACAGATCTAAAAACAACGTAGTTTCTAGAATAACTGCTGGGTAGTTGTTACTTCAGGTACAGAGACAGATGATAAAAATTAGCCACATTTTAGTGAATTCTTGAACATACTGAGAACATACAATGTATAACACAAATATTAACTATTATATTATATTGATCTCTAATGTTACAAAACATGTAATTGCTTTTTAATACTTAGTTGTACAAATTCCCATTATTTCAAGGTGTTTTATGGCAACTGTTATTTATTTTGTCACAGTAAGTATCCCTTCAAGAAATTGTTTTCTGGACTTGTGTCTATTACTTTCCCTTTTTCTCTTCTCATTGCCAGCAGTTGTCAGGATACCTTAGCTCCTTCACCTTTCTAATTTTCTAATTCTGATACACTCTGACTAGAAAATCTGAAACCTAACATTGTTAGAATTGTATCAAGTAATTCCCAAAAGGGGCTGTGTGAAACCTGTGGGCGTTACTGCACTGCATTATAACATCTTCTTTTGGGCCCTCCCTGGTGGTGAAACTGGTTAAAGTTGGTCACAGCCTCTTCAGTGAGAATTCAATCCCCAGCCAGGGAGTTGATCCACATGGCGCAGCAGACCTCTCCTGAACCACCCGCTGCTTCCGTCAGCAGTGTGCTTTGTCAATCTGTCTGCTCTGCTCTCAGATCTGTCGCAGGTGAATCCTCTCACCACTCCTGCACCTCTGGCCTATACCTCAGTTCTGTATGCATAAATAAATAAATCTTAAAAATAAATCTTCTTTTATATTTCATGGTTATTTGCCCCACATCAGTCAAGTAATATTTCTATAAATAAGGCATAAAATCAGTTCACACTTACGGGTTATGACATTAAGTGACTATTTCAGAGTTAATTTTTACACCTCTCGGATTTTGACTTATTTTTATTATCCATACAGAAACTATGTTGTTGTTTTTTGCTGTTACGTAATTAACACATAACCCTTTATGCAAAAACTATTTCCAGGACGTTACCAAGTTAATTTATTTACATTCTAGGTGGAAAGTATAGATCGGTAACAGATATAGCCCAGAACAATGGCCTCGTTGATGCTTTCGCAGCCCTTTCATCAGCAAATGCGGATATCTCCCAGCAGCCTCTTCAGGTCAGAATTCCTACTGCTCAGTTTATGTGTGCGCACTTAGCGAGAAGCAAAAAAACAAATGATTAGGTTGCTGTAAGTTTTACATTCTGTATTTTTCACAAAGTGAATGCATAGTTAAAATAAACATTTCAATCTGAAATTGAAATTATTCTTCACATATGACCAAAGTGGTGAAATAAGTAGTGAAATAGCAGATGTATAGTTTTACTTTTCCCATATGATTGGTTAGGGGTAATGCTAAAATCCAATAATGTTCAATTTTCCACCAAAAACACAAGTTTTGTCTGAATAGCAAAATAAATATAATTGTTTTTTCTATAAACATATAAAAAATATCTTGTACCTCTAAAAATTTCCCTATCCTTCATTGCTATGAAATAGATTTAAATGAGTTGACTGAATTCAAGAACTTGGTTTGCAAATAAAAAAAAAAATACATACTGGAAATAAATTTATCAGGAGAGTGAATATCATTGTATATCTATATTTATAAAGCTTCTCTTAAGCTTTTCAACCACTTTTCCCACTGGCATTCATTTTATTCACTTCTCTTCTGAACTTAACACCACCATTTTCTCTTGCTTAAAATAAAAAACTTTGAGTAAGCTCTGATACTTCTCTGCTTATGTCCCTGTAAAATGTCAGCATAGTCTATTCTTTAGAAATGTTGTTTTACAAAATTCTGTTTCTATCCTTTTCTAATTTTAAGTCTATGTCATGTCACCTTATACCAATAATTCTTTCTTTTATCTTCTAGTTTAAGTCATTGCCTACATTAAAACTTGCCATGAACACATAAACAGATCAATTTTTTTCTACTTTCCAACAAAGAGGAGCATAGTAATAGGATACAGGTTTAGGGTAATATGTGCAGATTGGTTTGGAGATCTGATATAGCCTCATAATTAAAACAGATTAAAACTTGGTCTGAGGTCTAGTTTGGCTATGTACAGAATACAAACTGAAGGAGAATAAAGTCAGATTTTCTGGTTGACTGAGAGAATGATGATACTTTTAAAAAATGATTTATGGGCCCTCCCTGGTGGCGCAGTGGGTTAAAGCACAGCACTGAGAAGCTAAAGCCACTTCAGCATGAGTTCGATTCCAGCTTGCCCTGGAGGAGATCCACATGGTGCCACAGACCTCCCGCCCGCTGCTCCCCTCAGCAGTGTACTTCGTAGATCTGCCTGTTCTGCTCCCCACTCTGTCTCTGGTGAAGCCTCTCGCTGCCCCTGAGCCTCTGGCCTATACCCCAGTTCTGTATGCACAAATAAATAAATCTTAAAAAAAAAATGATTTATGCACACAAGAGCTAGGGTGAAGGCCAAAGGTGGGGTTGAGAGGATTCACCAGAGACAGAATGGAGAATAGAACAGGCAACTTGACCAAAATACACTGAATGAGGGGAGCAGTGGGTGAGATAGGAGAGGTCTGCTAAGCCAGAATGATGATGCTTTTTTCTAAAATGATTGGTCAGAAGGGAGAACTAACTTTGAGGGTGTTTTTTTTATGTTATCCTTTAACCTAGAAATTTTGAGAGGATGGTAGAATCTTTAAACGGTTCTTTCTAAAGGAATTTAAAATATGAGGCAATTGTGAGAAATCAGGAAGAAAGGAGGTAGTTGCATATAGGAGATGCTCAACATTTTGAGAATAGTTTTTTTAATGATGTGAAAGGGGCAGAAAGACAGTTTGAGTACCCTTTACTTGAATCAAAAGCCTGTAGGTTCTTAGAGAAATATTTTTTTAGAAGGTAAACTTTTGGAATGTTAATCTGGATTCATGTACATGATAGGTTGATCCTAGAAGAGAATTTTAAGTATGTTACAAGAGTCTGAGTTGGTGGCACATGGATTTGGCTGGTGGCAGCCGGAATACAGATGAGAGGCAGCATTCTTCCATTTACTCAGCAATGTTCCTGTGTATTTCTGTGTAGATTTTCAAACTTTCCTAGACTCTTCTGATGGGGAATCTTTTTTTTTTTTTAATTTTTATTTATTCATACAGAACTGGGGTACAGGCCAGAGATGTGGAGGGTGGGAGGCTTCACCAGAGACAGAGCGGG
>NW_004567109.1:53125646-53132650 GCF_000260355.1 Condylura cristata
ACTTAAATAGGATGGGAATTTTAGTCTTTGCCAAGATTTTTCAATATTTGACTCCTTTCTATCAGCAATGGGTTAAGGCTTCCTGTTGATGACTGGGAAAAAGGAGAGTGAGATTTTCCCCCTATTCTTAAAATAACGCATCTGTAAAGACACCCTTCTTGGTCAATGGATGATAGTGACTCTCCATGACTAAGAGCTATTCAGAAAGACTTGAAAAATATTCCATAGAACTCCTCTTGGAGAAAGAGCCTATGTTTTATTTCTTCTCCTTTGAAGATTCCAAAATTTATAGATTATCAGCTTTCCTTTTCTCCACTCTTGTTGAATATGTTTACAATCAAGTGCTATTTACTCCATTATGTGTCAAAATTTCACACATGAATATTAGACATTTCAAGATGTCACATCAGGAAAATATACATTAGTGTGGTAGTTCTCTCATTGTGTGGTAGTTCTGATTTTCTCTTTTGAGCTACTTCCTCCATACTAATAAGTATACTTTGATCACCATCAAGAAGTTTACCAAATGCCCAAAACAAATGACTGGATCATGAAGATGTGTATGTGGTATACATACACCATGGAATGTTATTCAGCAATACGGGGTCCTATTCAGTGAAATAAGGAAAGATATCAAATGGTTTCACTTATAGGAGGAATGGGGGGGCAAATAAGGAATCAGGAAAAAAATAACAATAACAATAATAAAGCTAGCAGGCAACTGTGGATAAGCGAAATTATGCAAGGGAGGAGGAGCAAAGTGGACGAGAGCAGGGGAGAGATGCGTGCAGGAAATATGGTGATGGCTTATGGGCAAACTGGTAGTGGGAATTTTATGGGGAATACACAGTGATGTAAAAGACATAAATTAAGAATGAATATGTAAAAACAACTGGTTTATTGGAAAAAAACGTTTACCAAATGAGATGGGTAAACTGAGAATAACACACATACACATGCCTTAAGGCTGATTTCTCTGAAATTGTAACATTCTTTAATACTAAAGTCTGGGGAAAAGTAACAGAATAATATAAACTTCACCCATTCCTCATATTCTATATTTGCACAAATTAAGAATTATGTTGAAAAAGAAAAATAATTAAATTACTCTCTTTGCTGATCATTTTAAAAATATATTTGCACAGCTTGAAAGTAAAGGACTAAAACTCAACAATAATGAATGGATGAATGACACTGTAATAATTGACAGTACAGTGGGCAAAGATACATCTTTTCTCATCACATGGAAAACAGCGGTTCCTGATATTTCACTCTGGGATCCCAATGGAAAATCAATTAAATCATTCAATTTGGACAAAGCTTCCAAAATGGCCTACCTTCGTATTCCAGAAGCAATGGTAAGTGATCAGCTTTTAGACTTCCTCACAAATTTGTTTTATAGCTGAAAATGCATGTCATAATTCTGAGTGCCAACATTTGTATGATTTTCACAATTAAGGTAAAAATAAAGTGTAACTTCTATGCCTGTATAATTCTGAGAATTATCGTGGAAAGAAAAGCAAAAAAGAACTTAGGCATTAAGAATAAAGAAAACAAGGGAAAATTTAGGTAGACTAAGAATAACTTTGAGGAGGAAACGTAAGTGTCTGTGCAGTTTGGTGTGTAGATAGCTATAGAATCATTCCTCATTAGCACTACTAGACAATAGATGATAAAATGTGAGCTTAAAGAATGACAAGACTAACACAAACTTTTCAAAACTTGTTTTCCCTAGTTAGAATTTCACAATGCTTGGACACCTTGCATGATAAGTCAGTATGTTCATTCTAAACTACTTCAGTTCTCACCTTTTACCCTAAAAAACACTCAAAACTCTGTTTAATTCCATTAACACAAATAACACTTACTTTAGAGTAGGACAATGAAAACACAGAAAAATAGATTGATCTTGTAAACTCATTATATTTTCATTGAAATGTTTAGGTTGGCCTTTGGACTTACAGTGTTCAAGCCAAAGCACATTCCGAAATATTAACTATTACTGTAAATTCTCGGGCATCAAGTTCTTCTGTGCCTCCAATCAGAGTGAATGCTAAAATGAATAAAGAAGCAAACAGTTACCCCAACCCAATGATAGTTTATGCAGAAGTTCTACAAGGGTATACACCTATTCTTGGAGCCAATGTGACTGCTTTCATCGAATCACAGAATGGAAATGCAAAGGAACTGCAACTTTTGGACAATGGTGCAGGTAATTCACCAGTTTCCATGAATAAGCCTATTTTTCATAATAGGATACTTTATCCTGTAGGACACACAGCAGAAAAAACTGCTGCAGATAAAGGGTGAACAGCAGGGCCAGAAGTAAATTCTATGCAAGTGAAAACTACAAAGTAATTACCAAATTATCTTGCACATGGCAAGTACTCAAAAATTGTATTAACTTTCAATACTGTCTGTCATCTAGATATCTGATGTCAGGCACCAATTAGGAAGGTCTTGTTCAGAATAGTGAGGACACTAAAGATACTCAACAAATGTTTCTTAGGGGTGTTTCATCAAGAAATCCTGCCCAGGAACATAAAGCACAAGCAATCATCTGAATGGGGTTTGTGCCCCTGGCATGGAAAGGGGATAGGCAAGAAAAATTCCCAACAGATGGAACAAAGTGGAAGTGTGGTAATGAGAACTGAGGGCTAAGGACAGGCAGAGCTGTCACAAGTGCAGAGAACATCACTGGGACATCCGATACCAAGTGTGAGTGTCAGCTAACAAGATACAGTGTTGGGTATGGGTGTTACTTAAGACCTTTTCTCCAGATTCTGAATTATTTAGGGAAACAAATCTGTATATGAAAGGTCAATGAGCAAGAAAATTGCCATACTGATAACTAAGTTATCAGAATTTTCTGTCAGTATCTTTTGTATTGTAGTTAATACAGCCAATTTATAATACAAACATCAACCAGACTTATCCCTGTGAAAAGTTAGAAGGCAAAGTTGTCCCTTGGTGCATCTGATATGACAATCTGTTCCTCAACTGTTTGACAAGTCCCTTTACCCCAAACTTTTTCATATTAAAACTTACCTCCATCCTTTCATTTCTCAAGGTTTAACAGATAATTATTTAGCTAATTTCAAATGCTCGTACACATATGAAGGTATTCATGATTTATAATGACTATACAGAAGATCTCAAATTTCAACATGCAAAGGAATCACCTAGAGGACTTAAGACAGAATGTTGGGCCTTCCCTCAAACACTTTGCATTCCTAGTAAGATCCAGGGAATGCAGATGCTACCGGTCAAAGGGACACATTTTAAGAGCCTCTAGGTTAAGGTATTAAATCCCTTGAGAAATGTATTTCAATTTAACAAATCTATTACTGGTAAAATCAAGAATTACGTGATATTCCTGAGCTCCCCGTAATGTTTATTCTAATAGCAGATGGAATTTCCTATTGTCAGGGCAGTGAGTTAATAGATCACAGAGCAAAGGTGAGGATTTTTTTTTAAAAAAGTGGTTGGACATAAGTAATTTACAGATGATTGCTGTGAAATTTAAATAGAATGCAAAGATACTTTCTCTATCAGTGGTGTAAAGACAGATGAGGACAACACTGTGTTTAGATAAAGTACAATGTGTCAGCAAACCACTTGCCTAAGAAATGGTAAGAAAAACATTACAACTATCCCCATGTAAAATGATAATTTTAAACCCTTTATTATAAATACCAGTGTTGTATGTGTGCAATATGCATATACATTATAAAATATTATACAAATATGTAATATTTGTATATATAAAAAACATGTTAGTATTATATACTTATAAATTCAAGGATGCCAGTTCAACAAGCTAAAGTTAGACAGAAGAGGAAATATTACTCAGAGGGTTACTTTCAAAATAGGGAACCTAATTAAGAGACTATGCTAATACTAATGATATGTGTGATTTAGAGATTGCATAATGTTCTCATTTTCTTTACAATAACTTATTCTTCCGTTTCTATAATAAGGTGCTGATGCCTTCAAGAACGATGGGGTCTACTCTAAATATTTTACAGCTTATTCAGAAAATGGCAAATATAATTTAAAAATACGGGTTAATGCAGGAACAAGTGCCACAAGAAGTTTCAGACATCACTCAACCAGAGCTGCATTTATCCCAGGCTGGGTGGTTAATGGTTAGTAATTTATAAAAATTTATAAAAATTCCATGATGAATTGAATGATTGTGAGTTGATATTACTATAGCTTCAAACAACTTATAATTCAAAATATAACTTTTTCTTTTTAGAAGTTCTCAGTCATGTTTGCCTCCAAATTAACTTAAATTTTAATACAGTGTATGGCATCTAGTTAGCTCTTAATAAAAATGAACCACTATTATATTAGTATCAAGCACCTTATCTATATACATCAACAACTGTATTCCTAATTTTTAGCCAAAGATAAAGGAAACAGGCTAATATGTTATGTGTCCAATCACAAGCCAATGGTAGAATTTATCTTTCAGGTTATACATCCTGTAAAAGATATATAGATGTAAATATAAATATACTTTTTGATGAAAAAAAATGCTGAGTAAGGTGATGATAAGGTTTAAGATGAATTCTTTGTTGGGTTCCCTTTTTCTTGTCACTTGTGACTTTTAGGGGTTTTCTTGTTGGCAACTGGAATATAACCTGAAAGATTATGCCTCAGCTCTAGCAGCAGGGAGGGAAGAAGGGACCTGCCATGAGTGAGTGGAAGGGAACCAGTAGCTATTTCCCCAGGTTTTTTCCAGTTTGGAGTTCATCTGAAAGATAAAGTAGTTCCTTATTTTTTAAAGGCATATATTGAATTAGATATCACTACTCCCCTTATTGCAACATGAATTACAAAAATATTTTATTATCTGATTCTATACTGCAATAGACTAGTCCATATTCTTAAAAAAATTCTCCTCCTAACTGGATATGCCTGACTTTGTCACCAAAGGTAGTAAAATATAACTGTGTATGTACTGTGGGGAAGAAGTAAGGGTAGGGGAAGATAGATGGGAAAGAATTCAATTCTTTGAGTTTGGAAAATTCTAATACAGTTTTGTTCATTAAGTATGATGAATATTTTAATACAGGGAAAATTGAAGCGAACCCTCCACGACCCAAAATTGAAAATGATACGCAGACAACCTTGGAGAGTTTCAGCAGAACAACAACTGGAGGTGCATTTGTGGTTTCAAATGTTCCATCAAATCCTTCCTCGTATGACCCATATCCCCCAAATCCAATCACAGACCTTGAGGCCACACGTGATGAGGATGAGATCAGCCTAACATGGACAGCTCCTGGAGATGACTTTGATGTTGGAAAAGGTAAGGATGAAGGGTCATAGATACTGTTGATTAAGTGAAAGGTACGCATGATAAAAGTAATCACAACAGTGGGAGACAGAAAAGTCAACTTGAATTGATAGTACATTAAAGTATTAACTTTAAAATCTCATATTTTTGAATCAATGATGACACTTTTTTTTCTTTTATTGAGCTTGATAGTATATTTGCTTATAAAACTATGTGGATTTCAGCTGTTCAATTTCTAATCTCAGTAACTGAATAACTGTGTATGTTATACCACACTCACCACTAAATGAAGGGTGACACATTTTAACTGCTCCAACATTCATTTGGCAGAGATTAAAAATAAAAATTCTACTTTCATTAGAAAAATTGGTTTGTATATAGGAATATAGTTTTGCATAGTGAGCAATGTTTTTCAGGGAAATGAATAAAGAAGAATTTACCATGATATTCTGTAGTTTCTGAATTAAGTATTTTTTTTTCTTAGTTGAACAGTACATCATAAGGATAAGTGGAGATATCACTGATCTAAAGGACAAGTTTGATGATGCTATGCAACTAAACACCACTGATCTGTTACCAAAGGAAGCCAACTCCAAGGAAACCTTTATATTTAAACAAGGAAATACAGCAGAAGAAAATGCAACCCACATATTCATTGCCATCCAAAGTGTGGATAAAAGCAACCTGACATCAAAAATATCCAATATTGCACAAGTAGCTTTGTTCATTGCTGAAGCAGACACTGATGGAAGTCACCCCAATTCAGGAATTAACATTTCTGCTTTGGTGTTGATAGTGGTTGGCTCTGTGGCAGCTGTTTGTATTATTATAAGTACCACTGTTTGTGTATTAAAAAAGAAGAGAAATTCCAGTAGACCTAGTACAGGATTTTAAAAAACAATGGCATATCAACAATAAGAACAGTGAAGGGTATTTCTGGATTTTAAAAGTCATCCTGGATCACCATGAGCCCATAAAAATAATGTTACCTGTTGAAAATACATAAATATCCATAGGTATTCTAAAAATTATGAATAAATGTTAAAGTTTTAAAATTGTATTTACTCATTTCTTTTTCATAAAATGTGATAAAGATCCTCTTTCATATTGATAACTGGTTAATTATTATTCATTATAAATATGCTTTAATCAGTGGGAATTAGCTGAAAGGATAAGAGCTTCCATCTTGGGTCTTAGGAACTCTAAGCTTCTATGTAAAAAACTCAGCTATCATGATGCAGAGACTACAAGAATGGTTCTGAAACTCCCCAGAGAATAAAAGAGCTTCTCAGCTTCCCAGGCAACCCTAAAGATAGTCCATTTGCAGTTAGGAGACTCCAACCATGACAAACAAAGAAAATGCCCATTTAATCCAGTCAACCAACCAACTGAATCATGGAGAAAATAAAATGGCTATTATTTTAAGTAATCATAATTAGCTAGACACTAAATTACTAAAATAACCTACATTATCAGTCAGGATTCCATCCAGGAAACTAAACAACTATGACTATTAAGAGCAGGGAGTTTTTCATAGCAGGAGCATAAAGGACAGGGTGAGGAGGCGTGGACAGAAATAATAATTATGAACAACTATATACCAGAGACATTTTACGGGGTGAAGTGGGGAATGGGATCAAAATATGATGTTGGCACATGGGTGAACTGGTGATGGGAAGTCCATGAGGATTACAAC